>NW_027260128.1:0-16020 GCF_045791955.1 Oncorhynchus clarkii lewisi
AATGTAACGGTTTTCTTGATGAGAAGGAGAGTCGGACCAAAATGCAGCGTGTCTATTGCAATCCATGTTTAATGAAGAAACGAACTAAACACAAACACTACCAAAACAATAAACTTAACGAAAACCGAAACAGCCTATACTTGTGAAACCTAACACAGAACAATGACATCAGGACACTAAGGACAGGAACAATCACCCACCAACACACAGTGAAACCCAGG
Organism: Oncorhynchus clarkii lewisi; assembly: GCF_045791955.1. Lineage (NCBI taxonomy): Eukaryota > Metazoa > Chordata > Actinopteri > Salmoniformes > Salmonidae > Oncorhynchus > Oncorhynchus clarkii. The sequence goes on from NW_027260128.1 coordinate 222, forward strand.
CTACCTAAATATGGTTCCCAATCAGAGACAATGACTAACACCTGCCTCTGATTGAGAACCATATCAGGCCAGACATAGAAATAGACAAACAAGACATCCAACATAGAATGCCCACCCAGTTCACGTCCTGACCAACACTAAAACAAGGAAAACACACACGAACGATGGTCAGAACGTGACAGTACCCCCCCTCCAAGGTGCGGACTCCGGACGCACAACTTAAACCTATAGGGGAGGGTGTGGGTGGGCATCTGTCCGCGGTGGCGGCTCTGGCGCTGGACGTGGACCCCACTCCATAATAGTCTTTGTCCACCTCCTTAGCGTCCCTAGATAGGTGACCCTCCTAAGAGACAGCTCGGGACAGAGGGGAAGCTCGGAACAGAAGGACAGCTCGGGACAGAGGTAGCTCGGGACTGATGGGTAGCTCAGCACTGAGAGGAAGCTCAGCACTGAGAGGAAGCTCAGGCAGGTGGTTGGATCCGGCAGATCCTGGCTGGCTGGCGGTTCTGGAAGATCCTGGCTGACTGGCGGATCCGGAAGATCCTGGCTGACTGGCGGATCCGGAAGAGTCTGGTCGACTGGCGGATCCGAAAGAGTCTGGTCGACTGGCGGATCCGAAAGAGTCTGGTCGACTGGCGGATCCGAAAGAGTCTGGTCGACTGGCGGATCCGGAAGAGTCTGGTCGACTGGCGGATCCGGAAGAGTCTGGTCGACTGGCGGATCCGGAAGAGTCTGGTCGACTGGCAGATCCGGAAGAGTCTGGTCGACTGGCAGATCTGGAAGAGTCTGGTCGACTGGCAGATCTGGAAGAGTCTGGTCGACTGGCAGATCTGGAAGAGTCTGGTCGACTGGCAGATCTGGAAGAGTCTGGTCGACTGGCAGATCTGGAAGATTCTGGTCGACTGGCAGATCTGGAAGATTCTGGTCGACTGGCAGATCTGGAAGAGTCTGGTCGACTGGCAGATCTGGAAGAGTCTGGTCGACTGGCAGATCTGGAAGAGTCTGGTCGACTGGCAGATCTGGAAGAGTCCGGTCGACTGGCAGATCTGGAAGAGTCCGGTCGACTGGCAGCTCTGGCTGCTCCATGCTGACTGGCTGCTCCATGATGACTGGCAGCTCTGGCTGCTCCATGCTGACTGGCTGCTCCATGCTGACTGGCAGCTCTGGCTGCTCCATGCTGACTGGCTGCTCCATGCTGACTGGCAGCTCTGGCTGCTCCATGCTGACTGGCGGCCCTGGCTGCTCCATGCTGACTGGCGGCCCTGGCTGCTCCATGCTGACTGGCGGCCCTGGCTGCTCCATGCTGACTGGCGGCCCTGGCTGCTCCATGCTGACTGGCGGCCCTGGCTGCTCCATACTGACTGGCGGCCCTGGCTGCTCCATACTGACTGGCGGCCCTGGCTGCTCCATGCTAACTGGCAGCTCTGGCGACTCCTTGCAGACTGGCAGCTCTGGCGGCTCCTTGCAGACTGGCAGCTTTGGCGGCATCCTGCAGACAGGCAGCTCTGGCGGCTCCTTGCAGACTGGCAGCTCCTTGCAGACTGGCAGCTCTATGCAGACTGGCAGCTCCTTGCAGACTGGCAGCTCTATGCTGACTGGCAGCTCCATGCTGACTGGCAGCTCCATGCAGACTGGCAGCTCCATGCAGACTGGCAGCTCCTTGCAGACTGGCAGCTCCTTGCAGACTGGCAGCTCCTTGCAGACTGGCAGTTCTGAACAGGCGGGAGACTCCGGCAGCGCTGTAGAGGCGGAAAGCTCTGACAGCGCTAAACAGGCGGGAGACTCCGACAGCGCTGGAGAGGAGGAGGGCTCCGACAGCGCTGGACAGGCGAGGCGCACTGTAGGCCTGATGCGTGGTGCTGGCACTGGTGGTACTGGGCCAAGGACACGCACAGGAAGCCTGGTGCGGGGAGCTGCTACCGGAGGGCTGGGATGTGGAGGTGGTACTGGAAAGACCGGACCGTGCAGGCGCACTGGAGCTCTTGAGCACCGAGCCTGCCCAACCTTACCTGGTTGAATGCTCCCGGTCGCCCTGCCAGTGCGGCGAGGTGGAATAGCCCGCACTGGGCTATGCAGGCGAACCGGAGACACCGAGCGCAAGGCTGGTGCCATGTAAGCCGGCCCAAGGAGACGCACTGGGGACCAGCTGCGTAGAGCCGGCTTCATGGCATTAGGCTCGACGCTCAATCTAGCCCGGCCGACACGCGGAGCTGGAATATACCGCACCGGGCTATGCACCCGCACTGGAGACACCGTGCGCACCACTGCATAACACGGTGCCTGTCCGGTCTCTCTAGCCCCCCGGTAAGCACAGGGAGTTTGCGCAGGTCTCCTACCTGGCGTAGCCATACTCCCTGTTAGCCCCCCCCCAAGAAATTTTTGGGGCTGCCTCGCCAGCCGTGTTCCCTCATATCGCCGGCTCCTCTCTCCGGCTGCCTCTGCTCTCCTAAGTGCCTCCACCTGTTCCCATGGGAGGCGATCTCTTCCAGCCAGTATCTCCTCCCAAGTGTAACAGCCCTTGCCATCCAAAACGTCCTCCCATGTCCATTCCTCTTTACGCTGCTGTTGCTGCCTGTTGACACGCTGCTTGGTCCGTTGGTGGTGGGTGATTCTGTAACGGTTTTCTTGATGAGAAGGAGAGTCGGACCAAAATGCAGCGTGTCTATTGCAATCCATGTTTAATGAAGAAACGAACTAAACACAAACACTACCAAAACAATAAACTTAACGAAAACCGAAACAGCCTATACTTGTGAAACCTAACACAGAACAATGACATCAGGACACTAAGGACAGGAACAATCACCCACCAACACACAGTGAAACCCAGGCTACCTAAATATGGTTCCCAATCAGAGACAATGACTAACACCTGCCTCTGATTGAGAACCATATCAGGCCAGACATAGAAATAGACAAACAAGACATCCAACATAGAATGCCCACCCAGTTCACGTCCTGACCAACACTAAAACAAGGAAAACACACACGAACGATGGTCAGAACGTGACAGTACCCCCCCTCCAAGGTGCGGACTCCGGACGCACAACTTAAACCTATAGGGGAGGGTGTGGGTGGGCATCTGTCCGCGGTGGCGGCTCTGGCGCTGGACGTGGACCCCACTCCATAATAGTCTTTGTCCACCTCCTTAGCGTCCCTAGATAGGTGACCCTCCTAAGAGACAGCTCGGGACAGAGGGGAAGCTCGGAACAGAAGGACAGCTCGGGACAGAGGTAGCTCGGGACTGATGGGTAGCTCAGCACTGAGAGGAAGCTCAGCACTGAGAGGAAGCTCAGGCAGGTGGTTGGATCCGGCAGATCCTGGCTGGCTGGCGGTTCTGGAAGATCCTGGCTGACTGGCGGATCCGGAAGATCCTGGCTGACTGGCGGATCCGGAAGAGTCTGGTCGACTGGCGGATCCGAAAGAGTCTGGTCGACTGGCGGATCCGAAAGAGTCTGGTCGACTGGCGGATCCGAAAGAGTCTGGTCGACTGGCGGATCCGGAAGAGTCTGGTCGACTGGCGGATCCGGAAGAGTCTGGTCGACTGGCAGATCCGGAAGAGTCTGGTCGACTGGCAGATCTGGAAGAGTCTGGTCGACTGGCAGATCTGGAAGAGTCTGGTCGACTGGCAGATCTGGAAGAGTCTGGTCGACTGGCAGATCTGGAAGAGTCTGGTCGACTGGCAGATCTGGAAGATTCTGGTCGACTGGCAGATCTGGAAGATTCTGGTCGACTGGCAGATCTGGAAGAGTCTGGTCGACTGGCAGATCTGGAAGAGTCTGGTCGACTGGCAGATCTGGAAGAGTCTGGTCGACTGGCAGATCTGGAAGAGTCCGGTCGACTGGCAGATCTGGAAGAGTCCGGTCGACTGGCAGCTCTGGCTGCTCCATGCTGACTGGCTGCTCCATGATGACTGGCAGCTCTGGCTGCTCCATGCTGACTGGCTGCTCCATGCTGACTGGCAGCTCTGGCTGCTCCATGCTGACTGGCTGCTCCATGCTGACTGGCAGCTCTGGCTGCTCCATGCTGACTGGCGGCCCTGGCTGCTCCATGCTGACTGGCGGCCCTGGCTGCTCCATGCTGACTGGCGGCCCTGGCTGCTCCATGCTGACTGGCGGCCCTGGCTGCTCCATGCTGACTGGCGGCCCTGGCTGCTCCATACTGACTGGCGGCCCTGGCTGCTCCATACTGACTGGCGGCCCTGGCTGCTCCATGCTAACTGGCAGCTCTGGCGACTCCTTGCAGACTGGCAGCTCTGGCGGCTCCTTGCAGACTGGCAGCTTTGGCGGCATCCTGCAGACAGGCAGCTCTGGCGGCTCCTTGCAGACTGGCAGCTCCTTGCAGACTGGCAGCTCTATGCAGACTGGCAGCTCCTTGCAGACTGGCAGCTCTATGCTGACTGGCAGCTCCATGCTGACTGGCAGCTCCATGCAGACTGGCAGCTCCATGCAGACTGGCAGCTCCTTGCAGACTGGCAGCTCCTTGCAGACTGGCAGCTCCTTGCAGACTGGCAGTTCTGAACAGGCGGGAGACTCCGGCAGCGCTGTAGAGGCGGAAAGCTCTGACAGCGCTAAACAGGCGGGAGACTCCGACAGCGCTGGAGAGGAGGAGGGCTCCGACAGCGCTGGACAGGCGAGGCGCACTGTAGGCCTGATGCGTGGTGCTGGCACTGGTGGTACTGGGCCAAGGACACGCACAGGAAGCCTGGTGCGGGGAGCTGCTACCGGAGGGCTGGGATGTGGAGGTGGTACTGGAAAGACCGGACCGTGCAGGCGCACTGGAGCTCTTGAGCACCGAGCCTGCCCAACCTTACCTGGTTGAATGCTCCCGGTCGCCCTGCCAGTGCGGCGAGGTGGAATAGCCCGCACTGGGCTATGCAGGCGAACCGGAGACACCGAGCGCAAGGCTGGTGCCATGTAAGCCGGCCCAAGGAGACGCACTGGGGACCAGCTGCGTAGAGCCGGCTTCATGGCATTAGGCTCGACGCTCAATCTAGCCCGGCCGACACGCGGAGCTGGAATATACCGCACCGGGCTATGCACCCGCACTGGAGACACCGTGCGCACCACTGCATAACACGGTGCCTGTCCGGTCTCTCTAGCCCCCCGGTAAGCACAGGGAGTTTGCGCAGGTCTCCTACCTGGCGTAGCCATACTCCCTGTTAGCCCCCCCCCAAGAAATTTTTGGGGCTGCCTCGCCAGCCGTGTTCCCTCATATCGCCGGCTCCTCTCTCCGGCTGCCTCTGCTCTCCTAAGTGCCTCCACCTGTTCCCATGGGAGGCGATCTCTTCCAGCCAGTATCTCCTCCCAAGTGTAACAGCCCTTGCCATCCAAAACGTCCTCCCATGTCCATTCCTCTTTACGCTGCTGTTGCTGCCTGTTGACACGCTGCTTGGTCCGTTGGTGGTGGGTGATTCTGTAACGGTTTTCTTGATGAGAAGGAGAGTCGGACCAAAATGCAGCGTGTCTATTGCAATCCATGTTTAATGAAGAAACGAACTAAACACAAACACTACCAAAACAATAAACTTAACGAAAACCGAAACAGCCTATACTTGTGAAACCTAACACAGAACAATGACATCAGGACACTAAGGACAGGAACAATCACCCACCAACACACAGTGAAACCCAGGCTACCTAAATATGGTTCCCAATCAGAGACAATGACTAACACCTGCCTCTGATTGAGAACCATATCAGGCCAGACATAGAAATAGACAAACAAGACATCCAACATAGAATGCCCACCCAGTTCACGTCCTGACCAACACTAAAACAAGGAAAACACACACGAACGATGGTCAGAACGTGACACAAAACATAAATGGAAAAACCAAAACCTTTAACACAAACTATGCTTCTGCCTTCTGTATTGAATGCTCTCTGGAGTTTTACGGTGAATATCTTTAAAAGCACTCTGTGACAATCTGGACCCAATAACACAGGAAAGATAAAAACGCTGAAAGAATATCTTCCTGCGTTTTGTAAACTAAGGTTTAAAATGCTTCTTATTGTACGGTACCAGTACCCCTTGTATAGGAGATGTTGTACCCACTGTGACTATTAAAACCAATCCAAACATGTTGAAAGCACCGAGCTGTCTGTTTAAATGTCTAGCACACAGCTCAGACATCCACGCATACCCAGACTGGACATGCCACCAGAGGTCTCTTCACAGTCCCCAAGTCCAGAACAGACTATGGGAGGCACACTGTGCTATATAGAGCCATGACTACATGGAACTCTGTTCCACATCAAGTACCTGACGCAAGCAGTAGAATCAGATTTAATAAACAGATAAAAATGCACCTTATGGAACAGCGGGGTCTGTGAAGCAACACAAACATAGACACATGCATACACACACATGATAACATATGCACTTTAAACACACACGTACACATGGATTTTGTGTTGTAGATATGTGGTAGTGAAGTATGGGCCTGAGGGCACACAGTGTGAGGTGAATTCTGTAATGAATGTATTGTAATGTATTTCAAATTTTCCCGGAGCCCAGGAAGAGTAGCTGCTGCCTTGACAGGAACTAATGGGGATCCATGATAAACCCCAGGAAGAGTAGCTGCTGCCTTGACAGGAACTAATGGGGATCCATGATAAACCCCAGGAAGAGTAGCTGCTGCCTTGACAGGAATTAATGGGGATCCCTGATAAACCCCAGGAAGAGTAGCTGCTGCCTTGGCAGGAACTAATGGGGATCCATGATAAACCCCAGGAAAAGTAGCTGCTGCCTTGACAGGAATTAATGGGGATCCCTGATAAACCCCAGGAAGAGTAGCTGCTGCCTTGGAAGGAACTAATGGGGATCCATGATAAACCCCAGGAAAAGTAGCTGCTGCCTTGACAGGAATTAATGGGGATCCATGATAAACCCCAGGAAGAGTAGCTGCTGCCTAGGCAGGAACTAATGGGGATCCATGATAAACCCCAGGAAGAGTAGCTGTGTGCCTTGACAGGAATTAATGGGGATCCATGATAAACCCCAGGAAGAGTAGCTGCTGCCTTGACAGGAACTAATGGGGATCCATGATAAACCCCAGGAAGAGTAGCTGCTGCCTAGGCAGGAACTAATGGGGATCCATGTTAAACCCCAGGAAGAGTAGCTGTGTGCCTTGACAGGAATTAATGGGGATCCATGATAAACCCCAGGAAGAGTAGCTGCTGCCTTGACAGGAACTAATGGGGATCTATAATAAACCCCAGGAAGAGTAGCTGCTGCCTTGACAGGAACTAATGGGGATCCATAATAAACCCCAGGAAGAGTAGCTGCTGTCTTGGCAGGAACTAATGGGGATCCATAATAAACCCCACTAAGAGTAGCTGCTGCCTTGGCAGGAACTAATGGGGAGCCATAATAAACCCCAGGAAGAGTAGCTGCTGCCTTGGCAGGAACTAATGGGTATCCATAATAAACCCCAGGAAGAGTAGCTGCTGCCTTGGCAGGAACTAATGGGTAGCCATAATAAACCCCAGGAAGAGTAGCTGCTGCCTTGGCAGGAACTAATGGGTATCCATAATAAACCCCTGGAAGAGTAGCTTCTGCCTTGGCATGAACTTAATATGGATCCATAATAAATACAAATTGTAAGCTAACTTATGTGTGTGGTTGCTAGCCAAATAGCGTTGCACTTCTGCTGTCATTTGATGAAATGCAAATATATTTTCTGCCGAATGCGTTGCATTCATTTGTGTTGTGTGAAGTAAAACTATAGGTGCACGCCCCTGATCACTCTGTCGGGGAAAAAAGCGGTTGACGTTCAATATAAAACGCAGGTGAAGTGGCTTAAAAAGGCAGATGTTGTTTTTTTTTACAGTCTGCATTTTAAAAATGCACATTTCTGAAAGCTAATGTGACCCCTGCTGCTGATGTAAAATGGCCTTTTAAAAGGATCCAAAGTAGTGTACTATGTAGGGAATAGGGTGCAATTTCAAACAGCTGAGTCACAGGGTATAAGGGTGTGGCATGAAGTCATTTCCCAGAAAAGATTGAGAATCAAAACAGAGATGAGTGTTTCATTAGGTATTAGTGCCAGCTTGTAAACGGCTAATGACTGAGGCCAAAACTACATGCAGGATGCATTGTGGATGCTTTCCAGAGGGTTCCGTACTACAGCCTCATGACAGACAGACGGAAAAGACCCGGAGGCCAAGCTTACTTAAAAGGGTGTGTTCCAGACCGTCTTTACCACAGCTCATTTCATAACACCTGATGAAGTGAAAGAAAAACCCATCTCTGGAGGAAGTGAACCCACATGAATATGACATTATCAATCAGCTGCGGCTGCAATGAAGTAAACCTGGAACGCACCCACAGTTCCGAGCCATGCCCAGTCCATCAGTGTCTGCTCTGCCTGCAGTTCAGCAGTGTTGCGTGAGAAGGCAGAGGAGAAAGAGTGATGACCTGGGGCCAAGCTTGGAGGAAGAGGGCTGGGGCTCAGCTAACAGCAAGCCGCTAAAATGTCACACAGGTTGAGACACACGTCACCGCAGGCAGACAGGCACACAAATGAAACCATACTCACTCCTACTCATCAGATACACAGACGGAGAGACACACGCACACAAGCGTGATTAAACCCAGATGTAAGTTGAAGACAAGACCTATCTTGTGTCTCGTCCATCTGTTCCTAGTTAGAGCTGCGCTCACTAGGCTTGGACAGTATACTGTATATGCCTTATACTGGGGTATTTGGAAATAGCCACAGGATGTTTTTTCATTACGGTTGAAACTATTTCTTATACGTTTTTCAATACATTTCATATTTGTAGCTACTTTTTAAAAACTTCTTAGGGCTCCAATCCCGTTAACGGGATCGATATGACAACAGCCAGTGAAAGTGCAGGGCGCCAAATTCAAAACAACAGAAATCTCATAATTAAAATTCCTCAAACATACATGTATCTTATACAATTTTAAATGTAATCTTGTTGTTAATCCCACCACAGTGTCCGATTTCAAACAGGCTTTACAGCGAAAGCACCACAAACGATTATGTTAGGTCACCACCAACTCACAGAAAAATTCAGCCATTTTTCCAGCCAAAGAGAGGAGTCACAAAAAGCACAAATAGAGATAAAATTAATCACTAACCTTTGATGATCTTCATCAGATGACACTCATAGGACTTCATGTTACAAAATACATGTATGTTTTGTTTGATAAAGTTCATATTTATATGTAAAAAATCTCAGTACACATTGGCGCGTTACGTTCACTAGTTCCAAAAACATCCGGTGATATTGCAGAGAGCCACATCATTTTACAGAAATACTCATTACAAACGTTGATGAAAATACAATTGTTGGACATGGAAATGTAGATATACCTCTCCTTAATGCAACCGCTGTGTCAGATTTTTTTTAAACGGAAAAAGCAAACCATGCAATAATCTGAGAACGGCGCTAAGAATTTTTTTTTTTATATCCGCCATGTTGGAGTCAACAGAAATCAGAAATAACATTATAAATATTCCCTTACCTTTGATGATCTTCATCAGCATGCACTCCCAGGAATCCTAGTTCCACAATAAATGTTTGTTTTGTTCGATAATGTGTATTATTTATGTCCAAGTAGCTACTTTTGTTAGCGCGTTTAGTACACAAATCCAAACGCTCGTGCAGGTCCAGCCGAACATCGGACGAAAACTTCAAAAAGTTATATTACAGGTCGAAGAAACTTGTCAAACGAAGTATAGAATCAATCTTTAGGATGTTGTTATCATAAATCTTCAATAACGTTCCAACCGGAGAATTCCACTGTCTGTAGAAAAGCCATGGAACGCAGGTCGCTTTCATGTGAAATGCGCGTAACCAGGACCTGGCTCTCTGCCAGACCACTGACTCAAAGAGCTCCCATCCGGCCCCACATCACAGTAGAAGCCTCTTTCAAGTTTCTAAAGACGGTTGACATCTAGTGGAAGCCTTAGGAAGTGCAACATAACCAATATCCCACGGTGTATTCAATCGGGGCTGGGTTAAAAATCAACCAACCTCAGATTTCCCACTTCCTGTTTGGATTTCTTCTCAGGTTTTTGCCTGCCATAAGAGTTCTGTTATACTCACAGACATCATTTAAACAGTTTCAGAAACTTCAGAGTGTTTTCTATCCAATACTAATAATAATATGCATGTATTAGCAACTGGGACTGAGGAGCAGGCCGTTTACTCTGGGCACCTTTCATCCAAGCTACTCAATACTGCCCCTGCAGCCATAATACGTTTTAAGTAAATACCTGCAGTCCACATACTCTTCATGTCTCCTGACACATTATTTTACATGATGAAGTTTACCGTAGTTCCCCAGAACAGTTGAGACAGTCACGTGTTTGTTTGTAAATAGCACAACAGGAGAAAGCGGGAGCAGGTGAGTCCAGCTGGGTATTATTGACAGGAGGTCGTGTTGTATATTGAAAGTCAACTGTGTTTTTTTTTGCTTCAATAGAGTGATCAGGGACGTGCAACTACAGTTTTTCATCACAGAAAATACATTAGTGCAAGACATTCAGCAGAAAATAGCTTCATTTTCATCAGATGACAACAGACAAAAAAAAAGCAGTGCGTATGGCTTCCTGCCATCCAGGACCTCTACACCAGGCGGTGTCAGAAGAAGGCCCTAAAAATTGTCAAAGACTCTTCCACCAAAGTCATAGACTGTTCTCTCTGCTACCGCACCGGCACTAACGCGCCAAGTCTGGAACCAACAGCAGCCAAAACAGCTTCTACCCCCGAGCCATAAGACTGCTAAATTAGTTAAATAGTTAACCGGACTATCTGCTTTGACCCTTTTTGTACGAAATCTTTTGACTCGTCACGTACACTTCTGCTACTGTTTATTATCTATCCTGTTGCCTAGTCACTTTATCCCTACCTACATGTACAGTGGGGAGAACAAGTATTTGATACACTGCCGATTTTGCAGTTTTTCCTACTTACAAAGCATGTAGAGGTCTGTAATTTTTATCGTAGGTACACTTCAACTGTGAGAGACGGAATCTAAAACAAAAATCCAGAAAAATCACATTGTATGATTTTTAAGTAATTAATTTGCCTTTTATTGCATGACATAAGTATTTGATACATCAGAAAAGCATAACTTAATATTTGGTACAGAAACCTTTGTTTGCAATTACAGAGATCATAGATCATACGTTTCCTGTAGTTTTTGACCAGGTTTGCACACACTGCAGCAGGGATTTTGGACCACTCCTCCATACAGACCTTCTCCAGATCCTTCAGGTTTCGGGGCTGTCGCTGGGCAATACGGACTTTCAGCTCCATCCAAAGATTTTATATTGGGTTCAGGTCTGGAGACTGGCTAGGCCACTCCAGGACCTTGATATGCTTCTTACGGAGCCACTCCTTAGTTGCCCTGGCTGTGTGTTTCGGGTCGTTGTCATGCTGGAAGACCCAGCCACGACCCATCTTCAATGCTCTTACTGAGGGAAGGAGGTTGTTGGCCAAGATCTCCCGATACATGGGCCCATCCATCCTCCCCTCAATACGGTGCAGTCGTCCTGTCCCCTTTGCAGAAAAGCATCCCCAAAGAATGATGTTTCCACCTCCATGCTTCACGGTTGGGATGGTGTTCTTGGGGTTGTTCTCATCCTTCTTCTTCCTCCAAACACGGCGAGTGGAGTTTAGACCAAAAAGCTCTATTTTTTGTCTCATCAGACCACATGACCTTCTCCCATTCCTCCTCTGGATCATCCAGATGGTCATTGGCAAACTTCAGAAGGGCCTGGACATGCGCTGGCTAGAGCAGTGGACCTTGCGTGCGCTGCAGGATTTTAATCCATGACGGCGTAGTGTGTTACTAATGGTTTTCTTTGAGACTGTGGTCCCAGCTCTCTTCAGGTCATTGACCAGGTCCTGCCGTGTAGTTCTGGGCTGATCCCTCACCTTCCTCATGATCATTAATGCCCCACGAGGTGAGATCTTGCATGGTGCCCCAAACCGAGGGTGATTGACCGTCATCTTGACGGTCAACATCTTCCATTTTCTAATAATTGCGCCACCAGTTGTTGCCTTCTCACCAAGCTGCTTGCCTATTGTCCTGTAGCCCATCCCAGCCTTGTGCAGGTCTACAATTTTAACGCTGATGTCCTTACACAGCTCTCTGGTCTTGGCCATTGTGGAGTGGTTGGAGTCTGTTTGATTGAGTGTGTGGACAGGTGTCTTTTATACCGGTAACGAGTTCAAACAGGTGCAGTTAATACAGGCAATGAGTGGAGAACAGGAGGGCATCTTAAAGAAAAACGAACAGGTCTGTGAGAGACGGAATTCTTACTGGTTGGTAGGTGATCAAAAACTTATGTCATGCAATAAAATACAATTAATTACTTAAACATCATACAATGGGAATTTCTGGATTTTTGTTTTAGATTCCATCTCTCACAGTTGAAGTGTACCTATAATAAAAATTACAGACCTCTACATGCTTTGTAAGTAGGAAAACCTGCAAAATCGGCAGTGTATCAAATACTTGTTCTCCCCACTGTACATATCTACCTCAATTGCTGCCTACTCATGGGCTCGATACTGGTACCGCGTGTATATAGCCAAGTTATCCATACTCATTGTGTATATAGCCAAGTTATCCTTACTCATTGTGTATAGAGCCAAGTTATCCATACTCAGTGTGTATAGAGCCAAGTTATCCATACTCATTGTGTATATAGCCAAGTTATCCATACTCATTGTGTATATAGCCAAGTTATCGTTACTCATTGTGTATATAGCCAAGTTATCCATACTCATTGTGTATATAGCCAAGTTATCCATACTCATTGTGTATATAGCCAAGTTATCCATACTCATTGTGTATATAGCCAAGTTATCCATACTCATTGTGTATATAGCCAAGTTATCCATACTCATTGTGTATATAGCCAAGTTATCCATACTCAGTGTGTATATAGCCAAGTTATCGTTACTCATTGTGTATATAGCCAAGTTATCCATACTCATTGTGTATATAGCCAAGTTATCCATACTCATTGTGTATATAGCCAAGTTATCCTTACTCATTGTGTATATAGCCAAGTTATCCATACTCAGTGTGTATATAGCCAAGTTATCCATACTCAGTGTGTATATAGCCAAGTTATCCATACTCAGTGTGTATATAGCCAAGTTATCCTTACTCAGTGTGTATATAGCCAAGTTATCCATACTCAGTGTGTATATAGCCAAGTTATCCATACTCAGTGTGTATATAGCCAAGTTATCCATACTCAGTGTGTATATAGCCAAGTTATCCATACTCATTGTGTATATAGCCAAGTTATCCATACTCATTGTGTATATAGCCAAGTTATCCATACTCAGTGTGTATATAGCCAAGTTATCCATACTCATTGTGTATATAGCCAAGTTATCCTTACTCATTGTGTATATAGCCAAGTTATCCATACTCATTGTGTATATAGCCAAGTTATCCATACTCATTGTGTATATAGCCAAGTTATCCATACTCATTGTGTATATAGCCAAGTTATCCATACTCAGTGTGTATATAGCCAAGTTATCCTTACTCATTGTGTATATAGCCAAGTTATCCATACTCAGTGTGTATATAGCCAAGTTATCCATACTCATTGTGTATATAGCCAAGTTATCCATACTCATTGTGTATATAGCCAAGTTATCCATACTCATTGTGTATATAGCCAAGTTATCCATACTCAGTGTGTATATAGCCAAGTTATCCATACTCATTGTGTATATAGCCAAGTTATCCATACTCATTGTGTATATAGCCAAGTTATCCTTACTCAGTGTGTATATAGCCAAGTTATCCATACTCATTGTGTATATAGCCAAGTTATCCATACTCATTGTGTATATAGCCAAGTTATCCATACTCATTGTGTATATAGCCAAGTTATCCATACTCAGTGTGTATATAGCCAAGTTATCCATACTCATTGTGTATATAGCCAAGTTATCCTTACTCATTGTGTATATAGCCAAGTTATCCATACTCAGTGTGTATATAGCCAAGTTATCCATACTCAGTGTGTATATAGCCAAGTTATCCATACTCATTGTGTATATAGCCAAGTTATCCATACTCAGTGTGTATATAGCCAAGTTATCCTTACTCATTGTGTATATAGCCAAGTTATCCATACTCATTGTGTATATAGCCAAGTTATCCATACTCATTGTGTATATAGCCAAGTTATCCATACTCATTGTGTATTTAGCCAAGTTATCCTTACTCAGTGTGTATATAGCCAAGTTATCCATACTCATTGTGTATATAGCCAAGTTATCCTTACTCAGTGTGTATAGAGCCAAGTTACTCATTGTGTATAGAGCCAAGTTATCCATACTCAGTGTGTATATAGCCAAGTTATCCATACTCATTGTGTATATAGCCAAGTTATCCATACTCATTGTGTATATAGCCAAGTTATCCATACTCATTGTGTATATAGCCAAGTTATCCATACCCATTGTGTATATAGCCAAGTTATCCATACTCAGTGTGTATATAGCCAAGTTATCCTTACTCATTGTGTATAGAGCCAAGTTATCCATACTCATTGTGTATATAGCCAAGTTATCCTTACTCAGTGTGTATATAGCCAAGTTATCCTTACTCAGTGTGTATATAGCCAAGTTATCCATACTCATTGTGTATATAGCCAAGTTATCCTTACTCAGTGTGTATATAGCCAAGTTATCCATACGCATTGTGTATATAGCCAAGTTATCCTTACTCAGTGTGTATATAGCCAAGTTATCCTTACTCATTGTGTATATAGCCAAGTTATCCTTACTCAGTGTGTATATAGCCAAGTTATCCATACTCATTGTGTATATAGCCAAGTTATCGTTACTCAGTGTGTATATAGCCAAGTTATCCATACTCAGTGTGTATATAGCCAAGTTATCCATACTCAGTGTGTATATAGCCAAGTTATCCTTACTCAGTGTGTATATAGCCAAGTTATCCATACTCGGTGTGTATATAGCCAAGTTATCCATACTCAGTGTGTATATAGCCAAGTTATCCATACTCAGTGTGTATAGAGCCAAGTTATCCATACTCATTGTGTATATAGCCAAGTTAGCCATACTCAGTGTGTATATAGCCAAGTTATCCTTACTCAGTGTGTATATAGCCAAGTTATCCATACTCATTGTGTATATAGCCAAGTTATCCTTACTCAGTGTGTATATAGCCAAGTTATCCATACGCATTGTGTATATAGCCAAGTTATCCTTACTCAGTGTGTATATAGCCAAGTTATCCTTACTCATTGTGTATATAGCCAAGTTATCCTTACTCAGTGTGTATATAGCCAAGTTATCCATACTCATTGTGTATATAGCCAAGTTATCGTTACTCAGTGTGTATATAGCCAAGTTATCCATACTCAGTGTGTATATAGCCAAGTTATCCATACTCAGTGTGTATATAGCCAAGTTATCCTTACTCAGTGTGTATATAGCCAAGTTATCCATACTCGGTGTGTATATAGCCAAGTTATCCATACTCAGTGTGTATATAGCCAAGTTATCCATACTCAGTGTGTATAGAGCCAAGTTATCCATACTCATTGTGTATATAGCCAAGTTATCCATACTCAGTGTGTATATAGCCAAGTTATCCATACTCAGTGTGTATATAGCCAAGTTATCCATACTCATTGTGTATATAGCCAAGTTATCCATACTCATTGTGTATATAGCCAAGTTATCCATACTCATTGTGTATATAGCCAAGTTATCCATACTCAGTGTGTATATAGCCAAGTTATCCATACTCA
>NW_027260129.1:0-16009 GCF_045791955.1 Oncorhynchus clarkii lewisi
TTTGGGTTCTGATGGTGTACAACAGTTGAACTCCGCTCATGAGGCATGTGTTATATTCTTCAAGAATCAATGGCTGTAAATAAATAATTTAAAAGTCACAATATGGATGTAGCAATTGCAGATTTCCGCCTTAACACCAAACATCAGTTCAACTGCAGAGTTTGTGCCTCTGTTGTTAAGACAGTACTTACTAGTGTTAATCAGGGAACGGTTTCTCAAAACCATCTTATGGCTAAATTCTTTGTTGGAACCATTGGATGCCTTAAGATGCGTTTGGGAAACCGGGCCCAGATATCTAGGTTCCTCCTCTTCTCCCACCTCCTCCTTTTTCGATGTAACAGTCATCTCTCCCTCCTCTTTCACTCCATAAACTGCATCCTCCTCCTCCTCTTTCACTCTGAACGTGTCCTCCTCTTCTTTCACAGTAATGGCCTCACCCTCTACTTCTTGTTTTACTGTGATATCCCCCTCTCCTTTAGCAGAGGAGTAGCTTAGTGACCGCATGGTCGGGGATGTTAGCTAGGCTAATGCTAACTTAACCAGCCCGCTAGCTGACTAATAACAACACCGTAAATATGAAATTAAATCGGATAACTAACTAGACGATAGAAGTGGGTTAAAAACACAGTGTCTAACTCAGTTCGTCTATTTTGTCTAACAAGCTACCGAGATGTCTGACTAACTGTTGCTGCTGCTGAAAGAAGCGTTCCGTCCACTAGATTATACGTCACACCAACAACATCGCCTTAAATTCCCAGACCGCCATCTGCTGACTGGAGTGGGTAACGCAGTTGAGTAAAATGTAGATTATATCTTCAGACAACAAGTTAAAGTGTAGGAAGCATGAGTTTTTACTCACCAGTGTAACAATACAGTGTGGTTAAAGACTTAGTAAGCTAGTTGTAGTCACTTTATGGTTACCTATAAGAACATACAGTTATGTTTTTGCGTTATTACATATTTATTAACTTATTTCGGAAAATCTTCTAAACTACCCACAATGCACTATTTCCCAACGTCATGGATGATCAACTCTGTGCTACCGAGTTTGCATGCCAGTGTAACGACCGAGGTAAAGACAGTTTTAAGTTGGATATTCGACAGATATTCGTGCTTTCAAACCTCAATAGCTTTCAAACCACTTGAGCCACAGACTCCAAATAAGTGTCATGATGTTGGAAATATTGCGCACAACATTGCACAGTTCTTATTTTCACGATTTGGACATTCATTCTCTTTCCAAAGGTAATAAACATGTGGAAATGTGAGCAATATTTTGTATTCCTTGTTGAATTAGTTAGGGAGCGTAAACAAAGTACAAACTTTTTTTACATTCAAATTTCAATAGGTCCTTGGTCATGTGATCTACTGACTTCAAACAAGGTTCAGAATGTCCACTGACTACACTTCTATATTGCACACACTTTAGTTTGTCCATTTTCATCTCACATGGTTTTAAATAAAAATAAAAAAAATATTAAAAATTCAATAGCTCCTTGGTCGTGTGACCTATTGTCTGCTGACTAACCTTCCATATTGCACAGTCTGGTTTGTGTAGTGTAAAATCACAAAGTGTAACATACATTTTTCATAGTTTCAAATTTGCAATAGCTCCTTGGTCATGTCAATTACACACCTAAGAAGCATGCAGTGGATATACACCCATATTGCATAACCTCTAGTCATGTCTCTTCTATATTGTTGCACATTAATATTAGTTTGACAGTTAGATGGTTCAGTCCAGTGTTGTGTTTACCCTTTTCTTTAATATTTAATTGGTAGTTCTAAGTACTGTACTGCTGGTCAATACATATACTGAACAGGGATGGAGAGTTAGCTGGTGAGGTAGGCTGGACAATACAAATACTGAACAGGGATGGAGAGTTAGCTGGTGAGGTAGGCTGGTCAACACAAATACTGAACAGGGATGGAGAGTTAGCTGGTGAGGTAGGCTGGTAAATACATATACTGAACAGGGATGGAGAGTTAGCTGGTGAGGTGGGCTGGTCAATACAAATACTGAACAGGGATGGAGAGTTAGCTGGTGAGGTGGGCTGCAGTGGGTTTACTGGCCAATACAAATACTGAACATGTAACCACAGTAATGGTGGCCAGAAAATCAATGATTAAAAATGTAACATTGACAAATTAAACAGAAATTGTAGACCTTTAATCTTTTCCAACATGTCAACAGACACTTAACTTCAAATAAGTATGAAACATTTCACCATGTTAACTTCCTCTTTATCCCTGGTTGATGTACATGTCAGTGTTAACTTCCTCTTTATCCCTGGTTGATGTACATGTCAGTGTTAACTTCCTCTTTATCCCTGGTTGATGTACATGTCAGTGTTAACTTCCTCTTTATCCCTGGTTGATGTACATGTCAGTGTTAACTTCCTCTTTATCCCTGGTTGATGTACATGTCAGAGCCTCTTCAGTGTGGATGGGGTAGAGCAGACATTTTCAACAACAAAGACTGCACTTCCAGTTTGTGTTCTTTACTCTGGTGAACTCTTTGGTCTTCATTCCGAGGCACAGCACATGGAACCCCCGTTGGCAAAGCATTCAATCTAAAACAAAGCGGAACACGTTAGAAGTAATATCAAATATCGATGCAGTATGACGAATTAGCCATCCATTGTGTTATATCATAAATTGTCTTACATGCCGTCACTGTTGTCAAAAGATTATAAACATGTTAAATAAAGTTACTAACCCTGTCAGTCTGGGCCACATCCAGGTTCTTCATCAGTGGCACACATGAAGCAGGCTTTTTTGAACTCTGAAATCATAGCCATGAACTGAACATATGGCTGTCCCACACAACTACATAAAAATAAAGAATTGACATTTACTTTGAATTAAATGTCATTACATACCAGACATTTTTAGTATATCCTCAGCCATTTATTTCTGCAGTTGCTCCATGTGTTTTTTGAAGGTTCCATATAAATTTGGGATGTTGGGGAAGTTCTGTGCAACTTCCTTGGCCATCTACACCAAAAAAATATAAAATATAGTTTTTGACCTAATTGTCACATAACAGCTAACCATTCATTATTGAAAATATAACTATCAAACCTACATTACAAAGACCCCACAGCTGAAGGTGTCCTGCTGCATGGTGGGAGTTATTTCCCCTCCTTTCCACTTTATGTCCACCCAGTCGTCTTTTCCATGGCAGGATCTTCTCATTTTGAAGTATTCTCTTTTTTATGTAAACATAATGGAATTCTGATTAGTTATAGGCAAATGAATACACAACCCAAATGTGTATGCTGTTTTCACTGTAATCTAGTAGTCATTTATTAGTAGAGGTAATTTCCTTTATGCCCCATTCTACACAGACTAAATTATAGGCACTGAACCATTTACAGGACAATAATACAAGTAGCATATAGGATCCAACCCTCACAAAGTGAATAAATGTAGAGCGTTTGTAGACTTCAAGAAAAAAATATTAAGTGACAGTTTCATCAGTACCTGCTTAAAGACAGACATATCACAGATGACAGTGCCCACCAAATCTATGACAAAAGGGAATGAATTGTAAACACCAAAGTGTGTTTGTCAAAATAATATCTGAAAATGTCAGTTGTTGAACATAATACTTCTAGTTGCTATAGCAACTTACTTAAAAATCGGGATTTTTGTTTTAGATTCCGTCTCTCACAGTTGAAGTGTACCTATGATAAAAATTACAGACCTCTACATGCTTTGTAAGTAGGAAAACCTGCAAAATCGGCAGTGTATCAAATACTTGTTCTCCCCACTGTATATATTTTTTATGCTTGTAAGACTATTCTTTGACACATTTTCTCTTCCTTTACTAAATCCTTAATTAGGTCAGAACATGGACACAATGTAATTGGGATCAATAAGTTACAGATATGTTGTAGGACAGCTGCATTTGAAGTGTCCATTAAACCTACAAAGCAGTCAATACAAACTGAAATCTATTAGCATACAAATGTGTGCACATGATCTTTTCAGACCTAAGAAATGAATAAAGTCCATGGAATGGATATAGACAAAAAGAGAATTGAAGGACTAGCAGAGGTAGAGAGGCGAGGCAGGGGGGAGGACATCATCCTGCTATTTTGACAGTCCCTGAAGGAAAATACAGAAGAGGGATTTGCTCTTATTCCTTCCCTTCCTCTAATGTATTTCGTAATAAAACTGGTAAGCAGTAGGCCACAGGACGTATTTGTGCTGGTCAAGAGCAGTCTGGTCTGGAGTGAACCAAGGGCTATATCTGTTCCTAGTTGAAAACAGGTGTTGAACCTCGATTCCCTCCTTCAGGGAAGTGTAATTATAATCAAAGTTACACTCCCTTTCAGTCGGTCAACTTCGGTACAACATACTATGGGGAAATACAATCATTCCCCAGCCGACCCAAACGGATACTAAATGAAACGTCCCCTGGCAGACCACCCAGACCTGACCCTACAAGATGTGTCAGTTTTGTCAATTTATTCATTGTCTTTCATTTGAAACACTCCTGTCAATGTTGAGTAAGGACGCACACCTGATTACCCATTTAGAAGTAGGATTAATCTATCTGGCCTGCACACAAATGTAGGCCTATAAATGTGCCCATTTGGGGATGTCTGATAGTATTTCTGATTGTCTTAACGCACCACCACTAATGAGTTGTGGAGCTTCTCAAAGTAATGCTTTATTCACCTCAAACAGCAAGTAAACAAAGTCTAATCAAAATCAATTGCAAATGAGAATAGTTCCTCAAGGTATTTTTGTAAAATATTTCTAGCTCTCACCCTTTCGATTACCACTCGGCATAAAAGGGAAAAATGTAATGCTCTGATCCAGTGGAAATGTCATAAAATACCTGATTACTTCTTATCCTTTTCACAAATAGCCTACACCTACTGTGTCTGTCCAGAACTCACAGGAGCAGGAAACTGAGGGAGGAGAATATTTTATACAATGTTGCAAGCTTGCTATCCGAGTTTCCTGACCCAGTTGATAGTTGATACAATGTTTCAAGTTTGTTGTAGACAGGCCATGTGCAGCCAATGTGATTTCTAGGATATTTATTTTTATCAAGATATTTTCTACCTGCAGAATGCAATATTTTTATTTGTTGGCTTTATGTAGGCTATTTTTTTTTACATAGTTGGCAATGGCAATAAAAGTTACTCTTAGATTTGTATAATTTTCATTAAGATTTAGATAGAATTTTGATTAATCACAGACAATAATTTTGAGATACTATTATAAATTAAATGAAACTGTTCCACGAAAATGTGCATATGAAAATCATAATTGGCACACAGATTAGTAGAAATGAGTAGAAATGGTCCAACTGGAAAAGGTTGTCGACTGCTGGTGTAGTCTATTACTGAACATTTCTACACTGGTCATTCTAGAATATACTATATATCCTAGAAACCTGGTTAAACTATCATGACATCATGGATGAATTCTAGAATATACTACATAGCCTAGAAACCTGGTTAAACTATCATTATGACATCATGGATGAATTCTAGAATATACCATATATCCTAGAAACCTGGTTAAACTATCATTATGACATCATGGATGAATTCTAGAATATACTATATAGCCTAGAAACCTGGTTAAATGATCATTATGACCTTATGGATGGCCTGTCGTTGTATTCATAGTGTATTGAATTCTGGGGATAGCCCTGCGCTGAACTCAAACCTGGGTCCAACGACTGTCAAGTCAACACCTTATAACTGTTATGCCAAGATGTCTGAACTTCTTGACGAGGTCGCTAGGTGTTTTTTTTTTTAAACCCACACAATCCAGCAATCTACAGTTCAAACAATAACACATCTGTCATTCCACCACTGTTTTGGTAATAAAATGATTATGGGGTTGGAGAAATGTAACTACAGACAGACAGACCTATGGATGCAAGGACTGACCATCCATGATATCAACATTATAGTTTTAACCATGTTGAGGCGATACAGTGTTGATTTACATTGTTTCTAAACATTGTAATAAAAAAAGCTTATTTGGGGTTCTAATGGTGTACAACAGTTGAACTAAGCTCATGAGGCATGTGTTATATTCTTCAAGAATCAATGGCTGTAAATAAATAATTTAAAAGTCACAATATGGATGTAACAATTGCAGATTTCCGCCTTAACACCAAACATCAGTTCAACTGAAGAGTTTGTGCCTCTGTTTTTAAGACAGTACTTACTAGTGTTAATCAGGGAACGGTTTCTCAAAACCATCTTATGGCTAAATTCTTTGTTGGAACCATCGGATGCCTTAAGATGCGTTTGGGAAACCGAGCCCAGATATCCAGGTTCCTCCTCTTCTCCCACCTCCTCCTTTTTCGATGTAACAGTCATCTCTCCCTCCTCCTCTTTCACTCCATAAACTGCATCCTCCTCCTCTTCTTTCACAGTAATGGCCTCACCCTCTACTTCTTGTTTTACTGTGATATCCCCCTCTCCTTTAGCAGGGGAGTAGCTTTGTGACCGCATGGTCGGGGATGTTAGCTAGGCTAATGCTAACTTAACCAGCCCGCTAGCTGACTAATAACAACACCGTAAATATGAAATTAAATCGGATAACTAACTAGACGATAGAAGTGGGTTTAAAACACAGTGTCTAACACAGTTCGTCTATTTTGTGTAGCAAGCTACTGAGGTGTCTGACTAACTGTTGCTGCTGCTGAAAGAAGCGTTCCGTCCACTAGATTATACGTCACACCAACAGCATAACCTTAAATTCCCAGACCGCCATCTGCTGACTGGAGTGGGAAACGCAGTTGAGTAAAATGTATATTTTATCTTCAGATAACAAGTTAAAGTGTAGGAAGCATGAGTTTTTACTCACCAGTGTAACAATACAGTGTGGTTAAAGACTTAGTAAGCTAGTTGTAGTCACTTTATGGTTACCTATAAGAACAAACAGTTATGTTTTTGCGTTATTACATATTTATTAACTTATTTCGGAAAATCTTCTAAACTACCCACAATGCACTATTTCCCAACGTCATATGGATGATCAACTCTGTGCTACCGAGTTTGTATGCCAGTGCAACGACCGAGGTAAAGACAGTTTGAAGTTGGATATTCGACAGATATTCGCGCTAAATAGCTATCAAACCACTTGAGCCACAGACTCCAAATAAGTGTCATGATGTTGGAAATATTGGCACAACATTGCACAGTTCTTATTTTCACGATTTGGACATTCATTATCTTTCCAAAGCTAATAAACATGTGGAAATGTGAGCAATATTTTGAATTCCTTGTTGAATTAGTTAGGGAGCGTAAACATTCAAATTTCAACAGACTACCCTTCTATATTGCACACCCTTTAGTTTGTCCATTTTCATCTCACTCATTTTTACATTCATTTTTCTAAATGTAAAATTTCAACAGCTCCTTGGTCATGTGACCTAATGACTTCAAACAAGGTTCAGTATGTCCACTGACAACCCTTCTATATTGCACACCCTTTAGTTTGCCCATTTCCATCTCACATGGTTTTACATTAAAACAAACATTTCAATAGCTCCTTGGTCGTGTGACCTATTGTCTGCTGACTACCCTTCCATATTGCACAGTCTGGTTTGTGTAAAATCACAAGGTGTAACGTACATTTTTCATAGTTTCAAATTTGCAATAGCTCCTTGGTCATGTCAATTACACACCTAAGAAGCATGCAGTGGATATACACCCATATTGCATAACCTCTAGTCATGTCTCTTCTATATTGTTGCACATTAATATTAGTTTGACAGTTAGATGGTTCAGTCCAGTGTTGTTGTTTACCCTTTTCTTTAATATTTATCTACAAAAATTGGTAGTTCTAAGTACTTATTTCCCCTGTTTTTTTCCTTTTCCCACAGTATTTAACAGCGATAGGAGAGAGACAGATAGGAGAGAGAGACAGATAGGAGAGAGAGACAGATAGGAGAGAGAGACAGATAGGAGAGAGAGACAGATAGGAGAGAGACAGATAGGAGAGAGAGACAGATAGGAGAGAGACAGATAGGAGAGAGAGACAGATAGGAGAGAGAGACAGATAGGAGAGAGAGACAGATAGGAGAGAGAGACAGATAGGAGAGAGACAGATAGGAGAGAGACAGATAGGAGAGAGAGACAGATAGGAGAGAGAGACAGATAGGAGAGAGAGACAGATAGGAGAGAGAGACAGATAGGAGAGAGACAGATAGGAGAGAGAGACAGATAGGAGAGAGAGACAGATAGGAGAGAGAGACAGATAGGAGAGAGAGACAGATAGGAGAGAGACAGATAGGAGAGAGAGACAGATAATATATCCTTTTATCGTTAACATCAACCATAAAAGAAAATGGCAAAGTACGAGAGTCATGCTATTAATTGTTCAAAGCAGGGATGGAGAGTTAGCTGGTGAGGTTTGCTGCAGTGGGTTTGCTGGCCAATACATATACTGAACAGGGATGGAGAGTTAGCTGGTGAGGTAGGCTGCAGTGGGTTTGCTGGTCAATACATATACTGAACATGGATGGAGAGTTAGCTGGTGAGGTAGGCTGCAGTGGGTTTGCTGGCCAATACATATACTGAACAGGGATGGAGAGTTAGCTGGTGAGGTAGGCTGCAGTGGGATTTCACCATGTTAACTTCCTCTTTATCCCTGGTCGATGTACATGTCAGAGCCTCTTCAGTGTGGATGGGGTAGAGCAGACATTTTCAACAACAAAGACTGCACTTCCAGTTTGTGTTCTTTACTCTGGTGAACTCTTTGGTCTTCATTCCGAGGCACAGCACATGGAACCCCCGTTGGCAAAGCATTCAATCTAAAACAAAGCGGAACACGTTAGAAGTAATATCAAATATCGATGCAGTATGACGAATTAGCCATCCATTGTGTTATATCATAAATTGTCTTACATGCCGTCACTGTTGTCAAAAGATTATAAACATGTTAAATAAAGTTACTAACCCTGTCAGTCTGGGCCACATCCAGGTTCTTCATCAGTGGCACACATGAAGCAGGCTTTTTTGAACTCTGAAATCATAGGCATGAACTGAACATATGGCTGTCCCACACAACTACATAAAAATAAAGAATTGACATTTACTTTGAATTAAATGTCATTACATACCAGACATTTTTAGTATATCCTCAGCCATTTATTTCTGCAGTTGCTCCATGTGTTTTTTGAAGGTTCCATATCAATTTGGGATGTTGGAGAAGTTCTGTGCAACTTCCTTGGCCATCTACACCAAAAAATATAAAATAGAGTTTTTGACCTAATTGTCACATAACAGCTAACACTTCATTATTGAAAATATAACTATCAAACCTACATTACAAAGACCCCACAGCTATTTTAGATGTGTTTTAAATGTCATGAAAAGCACTTTACAAAGTACTTTTATTATTTATTATAGTCTGACATGTCTGCAGAAATGTTGCAATTTTGTAATGTGTTTTTTTTGGGGTAAATTGTTTTGTAAATATTAATTCACATTTGTGGTGCCACTAAATAAACAATTAATTATTTAAGTCAATATTGTCAATATTATTATAATATGTTTTTATAATGGAGGGAGGGTGGACAGGGAGTTAAAAAAGGAACCCCAAAAGGTTCCTTGAGCAACCATGATAAGGGGTTCTTCAAATAACTTTTTTAGCTTTTTGTCTGAAAGTATAAACCTCATCTTTATCAAATTATCCATTAAAGATACCAATTTAAAACCTACGTTTGTCTACATATGGGTTGTTTAAATTGTATCTAATTATATTCCCAGTTTTACTTTATCAAATCTGTAGTAATCATTATACACACATACAATTCATCATATTTTCATATATTTACAGAATCCATATAAAACGTAAGATATTCTCAGCGACTTGCGACAACCATTCAATTTGCTTTTTCAAGGACTCTCCATAGCTAAGAAGCAACTCTCCAAACATACTCCCAGCAGAATAAAAAAAATAAACTTTTGTTTCCCAGACAATGACCATGGGATCCTCAACAGTTCTCTAACCTCCCAGAGACCACGGCAAAATCAAGCCTCCCAGGAACTATAGACCTTCCGCTGCTTTCTAAAATATCATCCCGTTTATTATCCAATTTTCAATAATCTGAGTAAGCATATTTCTATATGTTACTATCCAAACGTCAGATTAAGACTCATTTCCACATCCACACAACTCTCATATCAGTCACACAATGCTATTCCCAAACATACCTAATCAATTAGTTTTTCAACAATATTTTTACCTGCAGGAATATTTTCACATTTCTATCTCATGGTTAGTTCCTAGAATAATGCAACTCATACATTTATACTCACAGCCTCCTGACTGGGCCCTGTTTACACCTCCACACAGGAATACACACTCCGAGCCTCCTGACTCGGCCCTGTTTACACCCCCACACAGGAGTACACACTCAGATCCTGACTCGGCCCTGTTTACGCCTCCAAGGTGCCCCCTCTCATAGGAAAATACACCCAGAGCCTATGAGGATTTTCTAAAAATCCACTTTAAAACAAACTAGGTGTATAGAATCTGCTCGCTGCCTCTCAGGTCTAAGGTGGGTCCATCTGCTCCGTTCCCGAAGTGTGGTCTCCATGAGATTCCAAGTTTGAGGGATCCCTCGAGGACGATTTACCCAGGTCGTCAGGAGCGGTCACCAAGTGAAGATTAACATCCCCAAATGTGGTTAATTTCTTTAATATCAAATGAGAAACAAACTTATCACACAAGTCAGATTTATTCTTAAACTAAATCTTTATTCACTTATTAATAAGGGAGCAGGTCAATACAACAGACACATATAAAGTGAATCAATTGAGTGCTCTACAATAATATTGGCTGGTCAACAAATCACCCCCAGATGATTCGTTGAGAGCCACGAGACAAAAGTACAAAGGTCTTTTATAGCCAAGATTCACCCGTTTCAACCTACATGACCAACAACAGATGTATAGAACGGGTCACAAGGTTAAGATTTGTATGAAAGATACTTATAATTCTCAGCAGACAGTATCTGCTGTAAAAACAGTACTCTTTGTGTAGAAACCAGGGTCTGTCCCTGAGGTCATCTCTCCCTGGTAACATATAGAACAGAAACATTAACTCATAGTCTGGAATACTGTCTCTTTAGGTTTTAATCACCCAAAATACATTGTAAATCTCTTGTCAGTGTAACACAACTCCTAATTGTCCCTAGAATTTCTAAGCAAACAGCTGGAGGCAGGGCTTTCTCCTGTAGATCTCCAATTTAATGGAATGGTCTGCCTATCCATGTGAGAGACGCAGACTCGGTCTCAACCTTTAAGTCTTTACTGAAGACTCATCTCTTCAGTGGGTCATATGATTGAGTGTAGTCTGGCCCAGGAGTGTGAAGGTAAACGGAAAGGCACTGGAGCAACGAACCGCCCTTGCTGTCTCTGCCTGGCCGGTTCCCCTCTCTCCACTGGGATTCTCTGCCTCTAACCCTATTACAGGGGCTGAGTCACTGGCAAACTGGTGCACTTTCATGCCGTCCCTAGGAGGGGTGCGTCACTTGAGTGGGTTGAGTCACTGACGTGATCTTCCTGTCTGGGTTGGCGCTCCCCCTTGGGTTGTGCCGTGGCGGAGATCTTTGTGGGCTTTACTCGGCCTTGTCTCAGGATGGTAAGTTGGTGGTTGAAGATATCCCTCTAGCGGTGTGGGGGCTGTGCTTTGGCAAATGGGTGGGGTTATATCCTTCCTGTTTGGACCTGTCTGAGGGTATCATCGGCCACAGTGTCTCCTGACCCCTCCTGTCTCAGCCTCCATCCAGTATTTATGCTGCAGTAGTTTATGTGTCAGGGGGCTAGGGTCAGTTTGATATATCTGGAGTACTTCTCCTGTCTTATCCGGTGTCCTGTGTGAATTTAAGTATGCTCTCTCTAATTCTCTCTTTCTTTCTCTCTCTCTCGGAGGACCAGGCCTCAGGACTACCTGGCATGATGACTCCTTGCTGTCCCCAGTCCACCTGGCCGTGTTGCTGCTCCAGTTTCAACTGTTCTCCCTGCGGCTATGGAACCCTGACTTGTTCACCGGATGTGCTACCTGTCCCAAACCTGCTGTTTTCAACTCTCTAGAGACATCAGGAACGGAAGAGATACTCTTAATGATCGGCTATGAAAAGCCAACTGACATTTACTCCTGAGGTGTTGATCTGTTGCACCCTCGACAACTACTGTGATTATTATGATTTGACCATGCTGGTCATTTATGAACATTTGAACATCTTGGCCATGTTCTGTTATAATCTCCACCCGGCACAGCCAGAAGAGGGCTGGCCACCCCTCATAGCCTGGTTCCTCTCTAGGTTTCTTCCTAGGTTTTGGCCTTTCTAGGGAGTTTTTACTAGCCACCCTGCTTCTACACCTGCATTGCTTGCTGTTTGGGGTTTTAGGCTGGGTTTCTGTACAGCACTTTGAGATATCAGCTGATGTAAGAAGGGCTATATAAATACATTTGATTTGATCCGATATAGTACTCGTCCATTTCAGAGCCTGGATTTTCCCCATGAGGCTAATATCCATAACATGCTGAAATCAATTCATAAGGGGGGAAACATTTAGGCTTCTACATTGTGAAATCATTACAATACTCCTCCTACAATGATAAATAAAATAAAAAACATTCTACATTGTGACATTAATTCACTGAAATCATGAAACAACTCCTTCATGTATGTATTAACTAATATTTGATCAGAGATCTCTTTTCAGATGATCTCTGGTCACAGCTATGAGATTTCAATCCTGTGTGTTCTCTGGTGTAGAGTCAGATGGCCAGATGTAGCAAATCTCTTCCCACATTGATCACAGCTATAGGGTTTCTCTCATGTGTGTGTTCTCTGGTGAACTGTCAGACCGCTAGATGTAGTAAAACTACTCCCACATTGACCACAGCTATAAGGTTTCTCTCCTGTGTGTGTTCTCTGGTGTAGAGTCAGGTGGCCAGATGTAGCAAATCTCTTCCCACATTGATCACAGCTATAAGGTTTCTCTCCTGTGTGTATTCTCTTGTGCACTCTCAGATCTCCAGATTGACTAAAACTCCTCCCACATTGACCACAGCTATAAGATTTCTCTCCTGTGTGTGTTCTCTGGTGTAGAGTCAGGTGGCCAGATGTAGCAAATCTCTTCCCACATTGATCACAGCTATAAGGTTTCTCTCCTGTGTGTATTCTCTTGTGCACTCTCAGATCTCCAGATTGACTAAAACTCCTCCCACATTGACCACAGCTATAAGATTTCTCTCCTGTGTGTGTCCTCTGGTGAACTGTCAGCTCTCCAGATTGACTAAAACTCCTCCCACATTGACCACAGCTATAAGGTTTCTCTCCTGTGTGTGTTCTCTGGTGTCGTGTCAGCTGGTCAGATCGAACAAAACTCTTCCCACATTGATCACAGCTATAGGGCTTCTCTCCTGTGTGTATTCTCTGGTGTAGAGTCAGATGGCAAGATCGACCAAACCTCTTCCCACATTGATCACAGCTATAAGGTTTCTCTCCTGTGTGTGTTCTCTGGTGTCGTGTCAGCTGGTCAGATTGAACAAAACTCTTCCCACATTGATCACAGCTATAGGGTTTCTCTCCTGTGTGTGTCCTCAGGTGTTGAGTCAGAGAGCCAGATGTTGTGAAACTCTTCCCACATTGATCACAGCTGTAAGGTTTCTCTCCTGTGTGTGTTCCCTGGTGTAGAGTCAGGTGGCCAGATGTAGCAAATCTCTTCCCACATTGATCACAGCTATAGGGTTTCTCTCCTGTGTGTGTTCTCTGGTGAACTGTCAGCTCTCCAGATCGACCAAAACTCTTCCCACATTGATCACAGCTATAGGGTTTCTCTCCTGTGTGTGTTCTCTGGTGTAGAGTCAGGTGGCCAGATGTGGCAAATCTCTTCCCACATTGATCACAGCTATAGGGTTTCTCTCCTGTGTGTGTTCTCTGGTGAACTGTCAGCTCTCCAGATCGACCAAAACTTTTCCCACATTGATCACAGCTATAGGGTTTCTCTCCTGTGTGTGTTCTCTGGTGTCGTGTCAGCTGGTCAGATTGAACAAAACTCTTCCCACATTGATCACAGCTATAGGATTTCTCTCCTGTGTGTGTTCTCAGGTGTTGAGTCAGAGAGCCAGATGTTGTAAACCTCTTCCCACATTGACCACAGCTGTAAGATTTCTCTCCTGTGTGTGTTCTCTGGTGCACTGTCAGCTCTCCAGATCGACAAAAACTTTTCCCACATTGATCACAGCTGTAAGATTTCTCTCCTGTGTGTATTCTCTGATGAATTGTAATGCCTGATGAGGTGAATCTCTTCCCACAGTCAGAGCAGCAGTGAGTTCTCTTCACTGTGGGTCTCTGCAGGTGTTTATTGAGGTGTTCTGATCTGGAGAGACCCTTCTCTCCCTCTTCAGCATCATGAGTTTGTTGAGGCTCCCCAGAGGATTCACGATAGTCCCGTATCTCTCCTGTGTGAACAACAAAGTCAGACAGATGATTAAAGGCCCACAACAGCTGAAGTCCACTGTAAAAGGTGATGCCAACAGCGTAGCTATGATGTTGTACAGCAATTGACGTCTGTAATGAATGTTAACATTATTTGACAATTGTCTTAAAATTAGCAAGAAAAGTCATAATTTTTCTTGTTTTCACATTAGTAGTAACATCGATGATTGTAGGCTAGAAATAGGATATTCATGTTGTTGAAACTCTAAACAGTGTGCCAGACGACTTTTGTTCTCCAAGGCCCCCTTCTGTGTTTGCTAAAATTGTGGCACGAGGGCAATTTGATTGCAGAAACTCCTCCCTGCTAATGAGGAAACCGATAGTTATGGATGTACTATATCTGCCTGGAACAAAAATGGTGAGCAAAGATTTTAGTTTTTCACAATGTATTCTGAATATGAATGGGGGAGGGGAGTAACCTCCATTTCCAGGTTGCTTATGAGAGCATTTCACACTACTTTGGATTATACATTTAAGGCTCATTTGAATGTCCTGCTTAATATAATGTTTGCTACAGTAGTATGAATTATGTATAATTATTGAAGAACCGCGTTAATGACAGTATCCATTTGGGTGTTGTCAATAAAGTTACGATTTAATTTTTTATTTCACCTTTATTTAACCAGGTAGACCAGTGAGATATACTTCCTGTACTACCTGCTGGAGCGCGTGCTATGGGTGGGTGTTGCTATGGTGACCAGTGAGCCGAGTTAAGGCGGCCTAGCAAAGACTTATAGATGACCTGGAGCCAGCGGGTTTGGCGACAAATATGTCATAGCAAACTGGATGCAGTCTGAGTAGAGTGTTGGAGGCTATTTTGTAAATGATATCGCCGAAGTTAAGGATAGGTAGGATAGTCAGTTTTACGAGGGTATGTTTGGCAGCGTGAGTGAAGGAGGCTTTGTTTCGAAATAGGAAGCAAATTGTAGATGCTTAATAGGAGTCTGGAAGGAGAGTTTACAGTCTAACCAGATACCTAGGTATTAGTAGTTGTCCACATATTCTAAGTCAGAACCGTCCAGAGTAGTGATGCTAGTCGGGCGGGCGGTTGCGGGCAGCGATCGGTTGAAGAGCATGCATTTAGTTTAACTTGCGTTTAAAAGCAGTTGGAGGCCACAGGAGTGTTGTATGGCATTGAAGCTTGTTTGGAGGTTTGTTAACACATTGTCCAAAGAAGGGCCAGATGTATACAGAATGGTGTCATCTGACTAGAGGTGGATCAAGGAATCACCCGCAGCAAGAGCGACATCGTTGATATATACAGAGTCGGCCCGAGAATTGAACCCTGTGGTAACTCCATAAAGACTGCCAGAGGTCCGGACAACAGGCCAGGTTGATGAAGACGGCTGCACAGTACTGTCTTTTATCGATGGCGGAAATTATATTGTTTAGTACCTAGAGCGTGGGTGAGGTGCACCTGTGACCAGCTCGGAAACCGGATTGCACTGAGGAGAAGGTACGGTGGGATTCGAAATGGTCAGTGATCTGTTTGTTAACTTGGCT
>NW_027260130.1:0-16009 GCF_045791955.1 Oncorhynchus clarkii lewisi
GAGAAACAGGATTCAGGCTATATACAGTGCCTTGCGAAAGTATTCGGCCTCCTTGAACTTTGCAACCTTTTGCCACATTTCAGGCTTCAAACATAAAGATATAAAACTGTATTTTTGTGTGAAGAATCAACAACAAGTGGGACACAATCATGAAGTGGAACGACATTTATTGGATATTTCAAACTTTTTTAACAAATCAAAAACTGAAAAATTGGGCGTGCAAAATTATTCAGCCCCTTTACTTTCAGTGCAGCAAACTCTCTCCAGAAGTTCAGTGAGGATCTCTGAATGATCCAATGTTGACCTAAATGACTAATGATGATAAATACAATCCACCTGTGTGTAATCAAGGCTCCGTATAAATGCACCTGCACTGTGATAGTCTCAGAGGTCCGTCAAAAGCGGTCCGTCAAAAGCGCAGAGAGCATCATGAAGAACAAGGAACACACCGGGCAGGTGAAGAAGTATAAAGCCGGATTTGGATACAAAAATATTTCCCAAGCTTTAAACATCCCAAGGAGCACTGTGCAAGCGATAATATTGAAATGGAAGGAGTATCAGACCACTGTAAATCTACCAAGACCTGGCCGTCCCTCTAAACTTTCAGCTCATACAAGGAGAAGACTGATCAGAGATGCAGCCAAGAGGCCCATGATCACTCTGGATGAACTGCAGAGATCTACAGCTGAGGTGGGAGACTCTGTCCATAGGACAACAATCAGTCGTATATTGCACAAATCTGGCCTTTATGGAAGAGTGGCAAGAAGAAAGCCATTTCTTAAAGATATCCATAAAAAGTGTTGTTTAAAGTTTGCCACAAGCCACCTGGGAGACACACCAAACAAGTGGAAGAAGGTGCTCTGGTCAGATGAAACCAAAATTGAACTTTTTGGCAACAATGCAAAACGTTATGTTTGGCGTAAAAGCAACACAGCTGAACACACCATCCCCACTGTCAAACATGGTGGTGCCAGCATCATGGTTTGGGCCTGCTTTTCTTCAGCAGGGACAGGGAAGATGGTTAAAATTGATGGGAAGATGGATGGAGCCAAATACATGACCATTCTGGAAGAAAACCTGATGGAGTCTGCAAAAGACCTGAGACTGGGACGGAGATTTATCTTCCAACAAGACAATGATCCAAAACATAAAGCAAAATCTACAATGGAATGGGTCAAAAATAAACATATCCAGGTTTTAGAATGGCCAAGTCAAAGTCCAGACCTGAATCCAATTGAGAATCTGTGGAAAGAACTGAAAACTGCTGTTCACAAATGCTCTCCATCCAACCTCACTGAGCTCGAGCTGTTTTGCAAGGAGGAATGGGAAAAAATTTCAGTCTCTCGATGTGCAAAACTGATAGAGACATACCCCAAGCGACTTACAGCTGTAATCGCAGCAAAAGGTGGCGCTACAAAGTATTAACTTAAGGGGGCTGAATAATTTTGCACGCCCAATTTTTCAGTTTTTGATTTGTTCAAAAAGTTTGAAATATCCAATAAATGTCGTTCCACTTCATGATTGTGTCCCACTTGTTGTTGATTCTTCACAAAAAATACAGTTTTATATCTTTATGTTTGAAGCCTGAAATGTGGCAAAAGGTCGCAAAGTTCAAGGGGGCCGAATACTTTCGCAAAGCACTGTATCTGGTAGACCATTTATGAACTCAGCAAAAAAAGAAACGTCCCTTATTCAGGACCCTGTCTTTCAAAGATAATTCGTAAAAAACAAAATAACTTTGCAGATCTTCATTGTAAAGGGTTTAAACACTGTTTCCCATGGTTCAATGAACCAAAAACAATTAATGAACATGCACCTGTGGAACAGTCGTTAAGACACTAACAGCTTACAGACGGTAGGCAATTTAGGTCACAGCTATGAAAACTTAGGACACTAAAGAGGCCTTTCTACTGACTCTGAAAAACACCAAAATATAGATGCCCAGGGTCCCTGCTCATCTGTGTGAACGTGCCTTAGGCATGCTGCAAGGAGGCATGAGCACTGCAGATGTGGCCAGGGCAATTAATTGCAATGTCCGTACTGTGAGACGGCTAAGACAGTGCTACAGGGAGACAGGACGGACAGCTGATCGTCCTCGCAGTGGCAGACCATGTGTAACAACACCTGCACAGGATCGGTACATCTGAACATCACACATGTGGGACAGGTACAAGATGGCAACAACAACTGCCCGAGTTACACCAGGAACACACAATTTCTCCATCAGTGCTCAGACTGTCCGCAATAGGCTGAGCGAGGCTGGACTGAAGGCTTGTATAGGCCTGTTGTAAGGCAGGTCCTCACCAGACATCACCGGCTACAATGTTGTCTATGGGCACAAACCCACCTTCGCTGGACCAGACAGGACTGGCAAAAAGTGCTCTTCACTGACGAGTCACGGTTTTGTCTCACCAAGGGTGATGGTTGGATTCGCGTTTATCGTCGAAGGAATGAGCGTTACACCGAGGCCTGTACTCTGGAGCGGGATCGATTTGGAGGTGGAGGGTCCGTCATGGTCTGGGGCGGTGTGTCACAGCATCATCGGACTGAGCTTGTTGTCATTGCCTACAATCTCAACGCTGTGCGTTACAGGGAAGACATCCTCCTCCTTCATGTGGTACCCTTCCTGCAGACTCATCCTGACATGACCCTGCAGCATGACAGTGCCACCAGCCATACTGCTTGTTCTGTGCATGATTTC
Source organism: Oncorhynchus clarkii lewisi (assembly GCF_045791955.1). Taxonomy (NCBI): domain Eukaryota; kingdom Metazoa; phylum Chordata; class Actinopteri; order Salmoniformes; family Salmonidae; genus Oncorhynchus; species Oncorhynchus clarkii. The sequence continues at coordinate 2,702 of NW_027260130.1, forward strand.
CTGCAAGACAGAAATGTCTGTGTTCTACCATGGCCAGCGAAGAGCCCAGATCTCAATCCCATTGAGGATGGGATTGAGGGCAAGGAGGATGAGGGCAAGGGCCATTCCCCCCAGAAATGTCCGGGAACTTGCAGGTGCCTTGGTGGAAGTGTGGGGTAACATCTCACAGCAAGAACTGGCAAATCTGGTGTAGTCCATGAGGTTGAGGTGCACTGCAGTACTTAATGCAGCTGGTGGCCACACCAGATACTGACTGTTACTTTTGATTTTGACCTCCCCCCTTTGTTCAGGGACACATTATTAAATTTCTGTTAGTCACATGTCTGTGGAACTTTTTCAGTTTATGCCTCAGTTTTTGAATCTTGTTATGTTCGTACAAATATATTTACACATGTTAAGTTTGTTGGAAAAAAACCGCAGTTGACAGTGACAGGACGTTTCTTTTTTTGGTGAATTTAGCATGGAATGAACTACAATTACATTGTCCTTACCACAGTGTCTCTGGAGGAGGAATCGAAGAGGCAGCAGGAGGATCCACCCAGCACCAGCGGACCAACCATGACCTCTGACACTGACCATTGTCAAGACGGTATTGAATTTGAAACCCCATGGCTCTGTTTTAGTCAGAACAGACGCCTGTGTTCATAGTGTCTCAGAGTAGGACTGCTCATCTACTACCAGTGTCTCCGTATGAGCAGGAGGCCGATATATTATTTTATGCGAGAAATAGTACTCCTACTCTTGAGTAGCTTCATGATTACAGGCCCTGGGCTGCATTCAGCAGGGATCAACGTTGTGGAACGTGTTCATTTGCAATATATTATGTAGGACAAACGAGATTCTCTGACATGTAGAAGACGATAAATGTCTATTCATGACATTTGCCTCGTGAACATATGCAGGAAACTGACGTAACGAGTGATTGATTAGATAACACATTTTTCCACATGCAGACGCTATTTTCTTCTGATATAATGTATTTCATTACTTTCCATTCAAGTGTTTTTTTCTTTTGGATAAGAAGTAGCCTAAAGTGTCTTGTTTGTGGATGATCATTAGCTAACACTGCTTTGTTTGTGTCAACAAAGCAAGGCCCAGCCTAGCAGACTGATTATGGCTAGAACTCTGGTCCTTCTGTGGGGATTCTGTATAGTACAACCCTACTATCTACCGTACAAAATAATGTAGCAGTATCTGTCATCTCAGCAGTAGAATTAAGACATTATTCTGACTGGGGAATTTTTGTGATTTTGAATATAAAGTATTATTGAAGTTGCCGTTGTACCAATCCAACTGTAGGAACAACTGTGTGTCCCCGTATTTCAGGCCCAGGTCCAGTTCTCTCCAGGATATCAGCGAGCACCTCTGAGGAGGATGTTCTCTGTCCTATTCCACCTCTCCCCCCCAGACCTGATTCTCGGTACGAGAGAATTGGAGGCCGAACAGGGACTTCGTAAGTAATGGTTATGTTACATGTATATATATATTTATATTTATTTGTATTTTTTCATTCCAGCTCTTGGTCATACAAAATTAAAGAGCGTAACTTGTATTGTTGTATTGAAACGGTCACTTTTTATTTACAAAGTCAATCCCTAGCAACACAGTTTCCATCCTGAGACCTGAGGCCCCATACAAAGAGCTGATTATGTGAGAGCGTATGAGACCCTGTATTCATAATTGTTTGACGACATTATTGCGTTAAGGGATGTGATTTGACACGGATCATGTTTTATTTGTTATGTTGTAGTTTTTTACAGACCCTGATCCACCTCCTGAAGGGGAACATCGGCACAGGGCTGCTAGGTCTACCTCTGGCTGTCAGGAACGCAGGCCTTGTGGTAAGGGTTAGGGTTAGAAGAGGAACATCGGTACGGGGCTGCTAGGTCTACCTCTGGCTGTCAGGAACGCAGGCCTTGTGGTAAGGATTAGGGTTCGAAGGGGAACATCGGCACAGGGCTGCTAGGTCTACCTCTGGCTGTCAGGAACACAGGCCTTGTGGTTAGGGTTAGAAGGGGGACATCGGCACAGGGCTGCTAGGTCTACCTCTGGCTGTCAGGAACGCAGGCCTTGTGGTAAGGGTTAGGGTTCGAAGGGGGACATCGGTACAGGGCTGCTAGGTCTACCTCTGGCTGTCAGGAATGCAGGCCTTGTGGTAAGGGTTAGGGTTAGGGTTCGAAGGGGGGACATCGGTACAGGGCTGCTAGGTCTACCTCTGGCTGTCAGGAATGCAGGCCTTGTGGTAAGGGTTAGGGTTAGAAGGGGGACATCGGTACAGGGCTGCTAGGTCTACCTCTGGCTGTCAGGAACGCAGGCCTTGTGGTAAGGGTTAGGGTTAGGGTTAGAAGGGGAACATCGGCACAGGGCTGCTAGGTCTACCTCTGGCTGTCAGGAATGCAGGCCTTGTGGTAAGGGTTAGGGTTAGGGTTTGAAGGGGGACATCGGTACAGGGCTGCTTGGTCTACCTCTGGCTGTCAGGAACGCAGGCCTTGTGGTAAGGGTTAGGGTTAGGGTTCGAAGGGGAACATCGGTACAGGGCTGCTAGGTCTACCTCTGGCTGTCAGGAATGCAGGCCTTGTGGTAAGGGTTAGGGTTAGGGTTCGAAGGGGGACATCGGTACAGGGCTGCTAGGTCTACCTCTGGCTGTCAGGAACGCAGGCCTTGTGGTAAGGGTTAGGGTTCGAAGGGGGACATCGGTACAGGGCTGCTAGTTCTACCTCTGGCTGTCAGGAACGCAGGCCTTGTGGTAAGGGTTAGGGTTAGAAGAGGGACATCGGTACGGGGCTGCTAGGTCTACCTCTGGCTGTCAGGAACGCAGGCCTTGTGGTAAGGGTTAGGGTTAGAAGAGGGACATCGGTACGGGGCTGCTAGGTCTACCTCTGGCTGTCAGGAACGCAGGCCTTGTGGTAAGGGTTAGGGTTAGAAGAGGGACATCGGTACGGGGCTGCTAGGTCTACCTCTGGCTGTCAGGAACGCAGGCCTTGTGGTAAGGGTTAGGGTTAGAAGAGGGACATCGGTATAGGGCTGCTAGGTCTACCTCTGGCTGTCAGGAACGCAGGCCTTGTGGTAAGGGTTAGGGTTAGAAGGGGGACATCATTGTTCTACCACCATTTTACTTTGATCTATTCTAGAGCTCCTTAGTAGATGTCCATGGCTAATACATTTATTCTGCAAGTGCAGTGTGAGGGAATGACACAATCCTAATGGGGACTATTAGGGTTGCAATAATTCCTGGAACGTTCAATATATTCCCTTGTTTTCCAGAAATCCTGGTTGGATGATTCCGGATTCTCTGCTTATTCTCTCCTGATTCTAGAAACCTCCAACTGGGATTTCGGGAAAACAAGGGATTATATTGAAAGTTCCCTGAATTTTGCAACCTTAGTGACTATACCTAATGACGGAATCCCAATGTGACTATACCTAATGACGGAATCCCACTGTGACTACACCTAATGACGGAATCCCACTGTGACTATACCTAATGACGGAATCCCACTGTGACTATACCTAATGACGGAATCCCACTGTGACTATACCTAATGACGGAATCCCACTGTGACTATACCTAATGACGGAATCCCACTGTGACTATAACTAATGACGGAATTCCCACTGTGACAATAACTAATGACGGAATCCCAGTGTGACTATACCTAATGACGGAATCCCACTGTGACTATACCTAATGACGGAATCCCAATGTGACTACACCTAATGACGGAATTCCACTGTGACTATAACTAATGACGGAATCCCAATGTGACTACACCTAATGACAGTCTTCTCTCTTCCTTTCCAGTTAGGACCGCTGAGTCTGTTTGCCATGGGGATAATAGCAGTCCACTGTATGAATCTGCTTGCAAAATGTTCCCACCACCTCAGTGCAAAGTAAGTGGAGCCTTTCTCACACCATTTGTCCGAAGCACTTCTCAGTTGTTCCATAATTATACATATTTTTCTTTTATTTAACTAGGCAAGTCAGTTAAGAACAAATTCTTATTTAAATTGACAGCCTACCCTGGCCAAACCCGGACTCCCAATCACGGCCGGTTGTGATACAGTCTGGATTTGAACCAGGGTGTCTGTAGTGACGCCTCAATCACAGTGCCTTAGACCGCTGTGCCACTCTGGAGACCCATAAACAGATCCAATTGTTGTGGATACTGTTGTACAGCTATACTGAACAAAAATACAGTGGGGCAAAACACATCTGGGCCCATATTCAGTTTTTCCATTCAGACCAAAATGAATAAGGTTACATGGACAAGGGTAGTCCTGATCCCAGATCTGAATCTGGGCCCTGAGTGATGTTCCCTCTGTTCTAGGTTGAACAAGCCCTTTCTGGACTATGGTGATGCTGTGCAGTATGGTATTGAGAATGTCTCGTGGCTGAGAAGGCACTCAATATGGGGGAGGTAAATATATGTAGAATATGTCTACAGTAGTTACTACTATAGTTACAGTAGAATGTCTACAGTAGTTACAGTAGAATGTCTACAGTAGTTACTACTGTAGTTACAGTAGAATGTGTCTACAGTAGTTACAGTGGAACGTGTCTACAGTAGTTACTACTGTAGTTACAGTAGAATGTGTCTACAGTAGTTACAGTAGAATGTGTCTACAGTAGTTACTACTATAGTTACAGTAGAATGTCTACAGTAGTTACAGTAGAATGTGGCTACAGTAGTTACTACTGTAGTAACAGTAGAATGTGTCTACAGTAGTTACAGTGGAACGTGTCTACAGTAGTTACAGTAGAATGTGTCTACAGTAGTTACTACTGTAGTTACAGTAGAATGTGTCTACAGTAGTTACTACTGTAGTTACAGTAGAATGTGTCTACAGTAGTTACAGTAGAATGTCTACAGTAGTTACTACTGTAGTTACAGTAGAATGTGTCTACAGTGGAACTTGTCTACAGTAGTTACTACTGTAGTTACAGTGGAATGTGTCTACAGTGGAACGTGTCTACAGTAGTTACTACTGTAGTTACAGTAGAATGTGTCTACAGTGGAACGTGTCTACAGTAGTTACTACTGTAGTTACAGTAGAATGTGTCTACAGTAGTTACAGTAGAATGTGTCTACAGTAGTTACTACAGTAGTTACAGTAGAATGTGTCTACAGTAGTTACAGTAGAATGTGTCTACAGTAGTTACAGTAGAATGTGTCTACAGTAGTTACAGTAGAATGTGTCTACAGTAGTTACAGTAGAATGTGTCTACAGTAGTTACAGTAGAATGTGTCTACAGTAGTTACAGTAGAATGTGTCTACAGTAGTTACTACTGTAGTTACAGTAGAATGTGTACAGTGGAACGTGTCTACAGTAGTTACTACTGTAGTTACAGTAGAATGTGTCTACAGTAGTTACAGTAGAATATGTCTACAGTAGAATGTGTCTACAGTAGTTACTACTATAGTTACAGTAGAATGTGTCTACAGTAGTTACAGTAGAATGTGTATACAGTAGTTACTACTATAGTTTCAGTAGAATGTGTCTACAGTAGTTACTACTATAGTTTCAGTAGAATGTGTCTACAGTAGTTTCAGTAGAATGTGTCTACAGTAGTTTCAGTTGAATGTGTCTACAGTAGTTTCAGTAGAATGTGTCTACAGTAGTTACAGTAGAATGTGTCTACAGTAGTTACAGTAGAATGTGTCTACAGTAGTTACTACAGTAGTTACAGTAGAATGTGTCTACAGTAGTTACTACTATAGTTACAGTAGAATGTGTCTACAGTAGTTACTACTATAGTTACAGTAGAATGTGTCTACAGTAGTTACTACTGTAGTTACAGTAGAATGTGTCTACAGTAGAATGTCTACAGTAGTTACTACAGTAGTTACAGTAGAATGTGTCTACAGTAGTTACAGTAGAATGTGTCTACAGTAGAATGTGTCTACAGTAGTTACTACTATAGTTTCAGTAGAATGTGTCTACAGTAGTTACTACTGTAGTTACAGTAGAATGTGTCTACAGTGGAACGTGTCTACAGTAGTTACTACTGTAGTTACAGTAGAATGTGTCTACAGTAGTTACAGTAGAATATGTCTACAGTAGAATGTGTCTACAGTAGTTACTACTATAGTTACAGTAGAATGTGTCTACAGTAATTACAGTAGAATGTGTCTACAGTAGTTACTACTCTAGTTTCAGTAGAATGTGTCTACAGTAGTTACAGTAGAATGTGTCTACAATAGTTACTACTATAGTTTCAGTAGAATGTGTCTACAGTAGTTTCAGTAGAATGTGTCTACAGTAGTTTCAGTAGACTGTTTCTACAGTAGTTACAGTAGAATGTGTCTACAGTAGTTACTACTATAGTTACAGTAGAATGTGTCTACAGTAGTTACAGTAGAATGTGTCTACAGTAGTTACTACAGTAGTTACAGTAGAATGTGTCTACAGTAGTTACTACTATAGTTACAGTAGAATGTGTCTACAGTAGTTACTACTATAGTTACAGTAGAATGTGTCTACAGTAGTTACTACTGTAGTTACAGTAGAATGTGTCTACAGTAGAATGTCTACAGTAGTTACTACAGTAGTTACAGTAGAATGTGTCTACAGTAGTTACAGTAGAATGTGTCTACAGTAGAATGTGTCTACAGTAGTTACTACTATAGTTTCAGTAGAATGTGTCTACAGTAGTTACTACTGTAGTTACAGTAGAATGTGTCTACAGTGGAACGTGTCTACAGTAGTTACTACTGTAGTTACAGTAGAATGTGTCTACAGTAGTTACAGTAGAATATGTCTACAGTAGAATGTGTCTACAGTAGTTACTACTATAGTTACAGTAGAATGTGTCTACAGTAATTACAGTAGAATGTGTCTACAGTAGTTACTACTCTAGTTTCAGTAGAATGTGTCTACAGTAGTTACAGTAGAATGTGTCTACAATAGTTACTACTATAGTTTCAGTAGAATGTGTCTACAGTAGTTTCAGTAGAATGTGTCTACAGTAGTTTCAGTAGACTGTTTCTACAGTAGTTACAGTAGAATGTGTCTACAGTAGTTACTACTATAGTTACAGTAGAATGTGTCTACAGTAGTTACTACTGTAGTTACAGTAGAATGTGTATACAGTAGTTACAGTAGAATGTGTCTAAAGTAGTTACTACTATAATTCCAGTAGAATGTGTCTACAGTAGTTACTACTGTAGTTACAGTAGAATGTGTCTACAGTAGTTACTACTGTAGTTACAGTAGAATGTGTCTACAGTAGTTACTACTGTAGTTACAGTAGAATGTGTCTACAGTAGAATGTGTCTGCAGTAGTTACTACTGTAGTTACAGTAGAATGTGTCTACAGTAGTTACAGTAGAATGTGTCTACAGTAGTTACAGTAGAATGTGTCTACAGTAGTTACAGTAGATTGTGTCTACAGTAGTTACAGTAGAATGTGTCTACAGTAGTTACAGTATAATGTGTCTACAGTGGAATGTGTCTACAGTAGTGTGTCTACAGTGGTTACAGTAGAATGTGTCTACAGTGGTTACAGTAGAATGTGTCTACAGTGGAACTTGTCTACAGTAGTTACTACTGTAGTTACAGTGGAATGTGTCTACAGTGGAACGTGTCTACAGTAGTTACTACTGTAGTTACAGTGGAATGTGTCTACAGTGGAACGTGTCTACAGTAGTTACTACTGTAGTTACAGTAGAATGTGTCTACAGTAGTTACAGTAGAATGTGTCTACAGTAGTTACTACAGTAGTTACAGTAGAATGTGTCTACAGTAGTTACAGTAGAATGTGTCTACAGTAGTTACAGTAGAATGTGTCTACAGTAGTTACAGTAGAATGTGTCTACAGTAGTTACAGTAGAATGTGTCTACAGTAGTTACAGTAGAATGTGTCTACAGTAGTTACAGTAGAATGTGTCTACAGTAGTTACTACTGTAGTTACAGTAGAATGTGTCTACAGTGGAACGTGTCTACAGTAGTTACTACTGTAGTTACAGTAGAATGTGTCTACAGTAGTTACAGTAGAATATGTCTACAGTAGAATGTGTCTACAGTAGTTACTACTATAGTTACAGTAGAATGTGTCTACAGTAATTACAGTAGAATGTGTCTACAGTAGTTACTACTCTAGTTTCAGTAGAATGTGTCTATAGTAGTTACAGTAGAATGTGTCTACAGTAGTTACTACTATAGTTTCAGTAGAATGTGTCTACAGTAGTTTCAGTAGAATGTGTCTACAGTAGTTTCAGTAGACTGTTTCTACAGTAGTTACAGTAGAATGTGTCTACAGTAGTTACTACTATAGTTACAGTAGAATGTGTCTACAGTAGTTACTACTGTAGTTACAGTAGAATGTGTATACAGTAGTTACAGTAGAATGTGTCTAAAGTAGTTACTACTATAGTTCCAGTAGAATGTGTCTACAGTAGTTACTACTGTAGTTACAGTAGAATGTGTCTACAGTAGTTACTACTGTAGTTACAGTAGAATGTGTCTACAGTAGTTACTACTGTAGTTACAGTATAATGTGTCTACAGTAGAATGTGTCTGCAGTAGTTACTACTGTAGTTACAGTAGAATGTGTCTACAGTAGTTACAGTAGAATGTGTCTACAGTAGTTACAGTAGAATGTGTCTACAGTAGTTACAGTAGAATGTGTCTACAGTAGTTACAGTAGATTGTGTCTACAGTAGTTACAGTAGAATGTGTCTACAGTAGTTACAGTAGAATGTGTCTACAGTGGAATGTGTCTACAGTAGTGTGTCTACAGTGGTTACAGTAGAATGTGTCTACAGTGGTTACAGTAGAATGTGTCTACAGTAGTTACAGTAGAATGTGTCTACAGTAGAATGTGTCTACAGTAGAATGTGTCTACAGTAGTGTGTCTACAGTATATACTGTAGAATGAGTCTACAGTAGAATGTCTACAGTAGTTACTACTGTAGTTACAGTGGAATGTGTCTACAGTGGAACGTGTCTACAGTAGTTACTACTGTAGTTACAGTAGAATGTGTCTACAGTGGAACGTGTCTACAGTAGTTACTACTTTAGTTACAGTAGAATGTGTCTACAGTAGTTACAGTAGAATGTGTCTACAGTAGTTTCAGTAGAATGTGTCTACAGTAGTTTCAGTAGAATGTTTCTACAGTAGTTACAGTAGAATGTGTCTACAGTAGTTACTACTATAGTTACAGTAGAATGTGTCTACAGTAGTTACTACTATAGTTACAGTAGAATGTGTCTACTGTAGTTACAGTGGAATGTGTCTACAGTGGAACGTGTCTACAGTAGTTACTACTGTAGTTACAGTAGAATGTGTCTACAGTGGAACGTGTCTACAGTAGTTACTACTGTAGTTACAGTAGAATGTGTCTACAGTAGTTACAGTAGAATGTGTCTACAGTAGTTTCAGTAGAATGTGTCTACAGTAGTTTCAGTAGAATGTTTCTACAGTAGTTACAGTAGAATGTGTCTACAGTAGTTACTACTGTAGTTACAGTAGAATGTGTATACAGTAGTTACAGTAGAATGTGTCTAAAGTAGTTACTACTATAGTTCCAGTAGAATGTGTCTACAGTAGTTACTACTGTAGTTACAGTAGAATGTGTTTACAGTAGTTACTACTGTAGTTACAGTAGAATGTGTCTACAGTAGTTACTACTATAGTTACAGTAGAATGTGTCTACAGTAGTTACAGTAGAATGTGTATACAGTAGTTACTACTATAGTTTCAGTAGAATGTGTCTACAGTAGTTACTACTATAGTTTCAGTAGAATGTGTCTACAGTAGTTTCAGTAGAATGTGTCTACAGTAGTTTCAGTAGAATGTGTCTACAGTAGTTACAGTAGAATGTGTCTACAGTAGTTACTACAGTAGTTACAGTAGAATGTGTCTACAGTAGTTACTACTGTAGTTACAGTAGAATGTGTCTACAGTAGTTACTACTATAGTTACAGTAGAATGTGTCTACAGTAGTTACTACTGTAGTTACAGTAGAATGTGTCTACAGTAGTTACTACTGTAGTTACAGTAGAATGTGTCTACAGTAGAATGTCTACAGTAGTTACTACAGTAGTTACAGTAGAATGTGTCTACAGTAGTTACAGTAGAATGTGTCTACAGTAGAATGTGTCTACAGTAGTTACTACTATAGTTTCAGTAGAATGTGTCTACAGTAGTTACTACTGTAGTTACAGTAGAATGTGTCTACAGTGGAACGTGTCTACAGTAGTTACTACTGTAGTTACAGTAGAATGTGTCTACAGTAGTTACAGTAGAATATGTCTACAGTAGAATGTGTCTACAGTAGTTACTACTATAGTTACAGTAGAATGTGTCTACAGTAATTACAGTAGAATGTGTCTACAGTAGTTACTACTCTAGTTTCAGTAGAATGTGTCTACAGTAGTTACAGTAGGATGTGTCTACAGTAGTTACTACTATAGTTTCAGTAGAATGTGTCTACAGTAGTTTCAGTAGAATGTGTCTACAGTAGTTTCAGTAGACTGTTTCTACAGTAGTTACAGTAGAATGTGTCTACAGTAGTTACTACTATAGTTACAGTAGAATGTGTCTACAGTAGTTACTACTGTAGTTACAGTAGAATGTGTCTACAGTAGTTACAGTAGAATATGTCTAAAGTAGTTACTACTATAGTTCCAGTAGAATGTGTCTACAGTAGTTACTACTGTAGTTACAGTAGAATGTGTCTACAGTGGAACGTGTCTACAGTAGTTACTACTGTAGTTACAGTAGAATGTGTCTACAGTGGAACGTGTCTACAGTAGTTACAGTAGAATGTGTCTACAGTAGTTTCAGTAGAATGTTTCTACAGTAGTTTCAGTAGAATGTTTCTACAGTAGTTACAGTAGAATGTGTCTACAGTAGTTACTACTATAGTTACAGTAGAATGTGTCTACAGTAGTTACTACTATAGTTACAGTTGAATGTGTCTACAGTAGTTACTACTGTAGTTACAGTAGAATGTGTATACAGTAGTTACAGTAGAATGTGTCTAAAGTAGTTACTACTATAGTTCCAGTAGAATGTGTCTACAGTAGTTACTACTGTAGTTACAGTAGAATGTGTCTACAGTAGTTACTACTGTAGTTACAGTAGAATGTGTCTACAGTAGAATGTGTCTGCAGTAGTTACTACTGTAGTTACAGTAGAATGTGTCTACAGTAGTTACAGTAGAATGCAGTCTACAGTAGTTACAGTAGAACATTCTACTGTAGTTACAGTAGAATGTGTCTACAGTAGTTACAGTAGATTGTATTACAGTAGTTACAGTAGAATGTGTCTACAGTAGTTACAGTAGAATGTGTCTACAGTAGTTACAGTAGAATGTGTCTACAGTAGTTACAGTAGATTGTGTCTACAGTAGTTACAGTAGATTGTGTCTACAGTAGTTACAGTAGATTGTGTCTACAGTAGTTACAGTAGATTGTGTCTACAGTAGTTACAGTAGACTGTGTCTACAGTAGTTACAGTAGAATGTGTCTACAGTAGTTACATTTAACTGTAGGTTTTAGCTGCCTACTAACTAAGGACTGTACCTACAGTACAGACAATTTTGACTGGGTCGATAGTTGAAAGGCGAAGGATCTCCACCTTTCAGGAGAGGCAGTACACAAGCAGATTTCCATAACTGATTTCCTTAACATCAGGCGTGAGGTTAAAAATACATGTTAAGGGGGGAGCAATGATATCTGCGGCTAGGCGTAAGAGGCGGGGGTCTAGTTCATCAGGGCCAGAGGATTTTTTAAAATCAATTTCTGTAGGGCTTTACACACTTCTGAAACAGAGAAGGATGAAAAGGAGAACTTGGTGGAGGAGTGCACAGGGGTGTCAGGTAACTACTGCAGACACATTCTACTGTAGACACATTCTACTGTAACTACAGTAGAATGTGTCTACAGTAGAATGTGTCTGCAGTAGTTATTACTGTAGTACATTCTACTGTATCTACAGTAATAACTACTGCAGACACATTCTACTGTAGACACATTCTACTGTAGTTACAGTAGAATGTGTCTACAGTAGAATGTGTCTGCAGTAGTTATTACTGTAGATACAGTAGAATGTGTCTACAGTAGTTACAGTAGAATGTGTCTACAGTAGTTACAGTAGAATGTGTCTACAGTAGTTACAGTAGATAGAATGTGTATACAGTAGTTACAGTAGAATGTGTCTAAAGTAGTTACTACTATAGTTCCAGTAGAATGTGTCTACAGTAGTTACTACTGTAGTTACAGTAGAATGTGTCTACAGTAGTTACTACTGTAGTTACAGTAGAATGTGTCTACAGTAGTTACTACTGTAGTTACAGTAGAATGTGTCTACAGTAGTTACAGTAGAATGTGTCTACAGTAGTTACAGTAGAATGTGTCTACAGTAGTTACAGTAGATTGTGTCTACAGTAGTTACAGTAGAATGTGTCTACAGTAGTTACAGTAGAATGTGTCTACAGTAGTTACAGTAGAATGTGTCTACAGTAGTTACAGTAGATTGTGTCTACAGTAGTTACAGTAGATTGTGTCTACAGTAGTTACAGTAGATTGTGTCTACAGTAGTTACAGTAGAATGTGTCTACAGTAGTTACTACTGTAGTTACAGTAGAATGTGTCTACAGTAGTTACAGTAGAATGTGTCTACAGTAGTTACAGTAGAATGTGTCTACAGTAGTTACAGTAGATTGTGTCTACAGTAGTTACAGTAGATTGTGTCTACAGTAGTTACAGTAGAATGTGTCTACAGTAGTTACAGTAGAATGTGTCTACAGTAGTTACAGTAGATTGTGTCTACAGTAGTTACAGTAGATTGTGTCTACAGTAGTTACAGTAGATTGTGTCTACAGTAGTTACAGTAGATTGTGTCTACAGTAGTTACAGTAGATTGTGTCTACAGTAGTTACAGTAGAATGTGTCTACAGTAGTTACAGTATAATGTGTCTACAGTAGTTACAGTAGAATGTGTCTACAGTAGTTACAGTAGAATGTGTCTACAGTAGATTGTGTCTACAGTAGTTACAGTAGAATATGTCTACAGTAGAATGTGTCTACAGTAGTTACAGTAGACTGTGTCTACAGTAGTTACAGTAGACTGTGTCTACAGTAGTTACAGTAGACTGTGTCTACAGTAGAATGTGTCTACATTAGTTACAGTAGAATGTGTCTACAGTAGTTACTACTGTAGTTACAGTAGAATGTGTCTACAGTAGTGTGTCTACAGTGGTTACAGTAGAATGTGTCTACAGTAGTTACAGTAGAATGTCTACAGTAGTTACTGTAGAATGTGTCTACAGTAGAATGTGTCTACAGTAGTTACTTTAGA
>NW_027260131.1:0-15976 GCF_045791955.1 Oncorhynchus clarkii lewisi
TAAAAAATATGATCCATCATAGTAGGTTATTTCACTAATGCTACTACTACATACTCTTAGAAAATAAAACATCTTTGTCTTTTTATTTCTAACTAAAAAAGGATCAGAGGTTCTTCTATAGAGGCTTGTATTTGTAGTGGAGTTCGTTTCGTCAATGAATACGTCGTAAAATAGTTAAGAAAACAAAAAAAAGTCCAGCAATAATCCTGCTGTGTTCAGTCTCTACAGCAAGACCAGACATCAAGAGTTAAACAGGAAGGAAGGCCAAGGGAATCTGCACAAATCCACCATTCAAAGACTAAACCCTTAATACAAATACATTGTCTCCCTATTTTCACCTAATCCTAAAAATACTAGTGCTACTCCTTCTTGTGTACCAATTTCTGAATTGGTCCAAGAAACGCTCAGCGTAGCCCTCCATTAAACATTTAGCTACAGTATATCCCTAATGAATACACATCTCCGTTAGGCTCGTTGACTGTGTTCTAGGGTGACTAATAGAGTGGAAGTCTACGGACTTCAGGGAGACCTAAAACTAACACTAGGAAACCTTTCACATTCCAAGTGTGATCCAAAGATCAATGTAGCATACAGTCATTTGAAAACACACGTTTTGAAACTGTGAAACTATTGTGATAAAGGCAGCCCAATATATGAAGCTAGTTAAGTCATAGACTTTAAAACACAATGTCCTCCCTTCAGCTGAGACAGAAGCCAACCAGCACAAATAGTCAGAGTGATGCTGAGTAGCTGGAGCTGGTTGCCAATCTGGTCATTGATTTGTCATTGTAATGTGTGTATCAGTCAGTTTCTGTTTTTCCACAGTTAGGCTACATCCTGTCCAGACTGAAACTCCATCCTGTCCAGACTGAAACTCCATCCTGTCCAGACTGAAACTCCATCCTGTCCAGACTGAAACTCCATCCTGTCCAGACTGAAGCTCCATCCTGTCCAGACTAAAACTCCATCCTGTCCAGACTGATTCTGGGTGTTTCTCTCTACCACACAAGTGATCAACAAGTGTTCTTAGTTTTGGCAAAACTCTTGTTGTCTCTGCTTTCTGCAGTGATTTTAAACAGTTTTTTTGTAATTAGTCCAGAGCCATTCCCAGGTACGAGTCGTCTTCTTGAACTGAGGGACTTTATGACTTAGCCTTTTGCAGATTTTCAATAGCCCCCTGATCTGTATCCAGCAAGGATTTATTAGCATTTCTTCTCAGAACCAGTCTCGACTACAAAGCATTTTGAAAGTTAAATAAAGTAAGCTCGTGTTGCACTTCATCACATATAACAATATCAATCTTTTTCTAAGTTTTTCAGGCAAATGAGAAACTGGCGTTTCACAGCGAGCAGATCAGACTTTTCTTTCCATCTTGTATCTTTCCCCCCCTGAGATCTCAGTCAGGAAGTAAAGGAATTGCTTTTCTTTTCCCTGGCAGATCCATCTCATCTCAATGAGGTTCTACTTGTCTGACAACTTTCTTTTCCTTCTTGGCTATAAACATGTATTTATCCTCATTAAATCCCTTTTTTCCCCTGGTTACTTCTGTCAAGTCTATGGTATTTTGTCTCGAGTGATTCTACATTGGACCGTCTGGTTATATCTGTGAAGTTGGCTCGGTTTTACTTCCGAAAGGACCACTTTCTGCAGCTGGTAGTGGTGCCTGTGGAAGGCTGAACACATTTCCAGGCAGAATATTACTGGGTGTTGATTCATGCCATGATCCATCTTCGATCAAATGCTCTTCAGATGTTCTGACGGTATCTTGGTCTTTGCAGAAATAAACCCGTTTGACCTCAGAGTGAAGATCTGACTCCTCCTCCTCCTCCTCCTTTATGCAGATCTCAGCAGGTCCATTATCCCGGTTCAAGCATCGCTGCTTCATCGTGACGGAGGATTGTTTCAGCTGTCTCCACAGAGATAGTGTCTTTACCATGATGAGGATAAACCAGCCTTGCGTTTTGTTCCATATTTTCAGGAAAATAATCTGAAAGCACATTTGTTTTTGCTTGGCTTTTAAGCACACTCGGTATTGTGAACACCTCTTTTGAGATTTTCTCTTTTTCTCACGAGCTCAGATTTGTGTTTCTGAACCATTCGTTTCACTTTACAGCAAATATGCAGTTGAAATAGATTACGTCTCTGATTTTGCAAACTAAGATCAAAATTGTATTTTAGAATATCAACGAGAATGCACCCACTTCTTTTTTTTTTGACGATAGGATTTTATCCCTGCATATTTATGCACCTCAAATATTACACCGTTTGTCAGTAAATTAAATTCTAGTTTCTGTTTAGATGGTTTGGATGTGACATCAAGGTCCAGACCTATTTCCTCACAGAGTGGGTAGCACGCTTTGGCTTTCACCATATTTTTGGTGTGAGACGTCACATTTGATTGGTCCAAGTTGGTAACGACAATTTGCTTTGTTTCGTCAGTACAAAGTGCAAGGTCAGTCTCATCAGAGATTCTCTCTATTTTGACAAGACAAGGTTCTATTTGTACTACTTCAGAGAAATGGCCTCCCTCGGTCTCCTTGGTTACTAACATGTCCATGTCTTTCTTCTTGCTCATTAAATTCAATCTCCTCCTTTTTGATACTTCTTTCATTTGGTATTTTGGCTCAAGTGGTGCTTTAGTGACCTTCTGGTTAGTGGACATCTCCGCAGGGTTCTTTCGTTTGCGTGACTTCTTTAAGAAAGCTTCATTTTCAAGTCCCAATCTCCATGTACCTTTTTTACCCATCTTGCGCTGTAAAACTGCTCTTAACTTTCTCATAATATCTTCGGCCAGCTCAGTTTTCCCACTTTTTAAATCCAAATCAAAATTATGCTCGAGAACCTCACACACAACCTGCTTCCGATTTCCACACACTAGTGAGGCAAAATCAGCCAATTCAAACATTACATCTCTGGTCAATAGATGCAAGTCAAGTTTCTTATTTTTCCCATATTTTGATTTCACAACAAGGTCAAGTCCTTTTCCCTGTAGAGTTCCTCAATGCTTCTTCTACAGTGGGCATCATGAAGGATGTTATATCTGTCTGAGTTGGGGAAGGTTTCCGTCTGGACATGTTGAGGACGGACGATGCCCATATAAGGCTCTATACCTTGTGCAGGTATCATTACGTCCATTTTCAGGGCCAAGGATTGCCGTCTCATCAGCACACCGTGTCACATCTGTCTCAGTGGAGAAGCTCTCAGTCGTCACATGCAGAGGAGAGATCAGGCCCACAACAGGCTCCTCCTTTATGCAAACGTCAAAAGGTGTAGGATTTGACAAGCTGTTTTGCAAATACAACTGTGCCCATTTAAAGGAGTATTCCAAAACTGTAACTGTCTTTGGATCAGGAAGGTCAAAGACTTCTGTTAACCACTGAGGTGTTCTCTTAGAACGAATCTTCAGCATTTCTTTTAATTTATTTTCTACCCTGTATGAAAAGTCATATTGTTGTTCATTTTGTACACCAAGAACAAAGTTGTAATCTAGAATATCAAAGATAACATGAGGGCGAGATCTATTAATGATTCTAGCATATTCTGACACCTCAAGCATTACACCAACTGTCAGTAAATGCAAATTCAGTTTCTGTTTCGCTCCAGATCCAACATTGAAATCTACACCGATCTCCTTGCACTTGACGTATGGATCTTTCCAATATCTCCCAAACTTTCTTAGGTTGGGTCTTGAGTAACTGCCACGACACTGACGTATCCATTTATCCTCTAACGTTTTCCGGCATTGTAGTCTTTGACTTAAATTGGCTTTGTAGTCTTCCTCTTCATCAGAGGGAAAGTTCAATGGTTCACAATATTCTGGAAGAATAGGCCTAGTAGATACAGCTAAATGAAGGTCGCTTTCTGTAGCAGGTGAGGCTAGCACAGAATGAATGGCAGTACTAGAGCTTGGGATATTAACATTGTCAGAGGGCAATTTATTATTGGTCTGTGTTTGCCTAGAAACCTGTGAAGTTGGGTTGATTTGAGCTTCAAAATAACCACTGAAAGTGGATGCATGTCCTGTCAGGATATCACTGGACGGTGCTAAATGCCATGATTGCTCTTTGATTGAATTCCATTCAGATGTGCCGATGGTATCTTGATCTTTACAGAAATAAACCAGTTTGACAGCCCTGTTCTCCCCATCACTTGCTCCGGTCATTTCAGGAAAAGACGTAAAATCTGCCCGTGGCTTGTTGTTTGGGGACTGATGGGAGGTACATGTGAATGCTCTTTCAGTAAACCCACATGGTAACCTGTTTCTGTGTTTTCTGACAATGTTGAATTTGGGTCATCTATCCAGGCATTAATCGAATCAGACCAAATTCCTGTATGGGATATCTCCCTCTCATCTTCCTCTAGTTTAACGTCAACATCCATTTTGCACCAATGTCTCTATAAAGACAAAGTAATCAAAAACACCCTGATGACATTCCTCTCCACATGAACTAGACAGATAATGTAATTTCCACTATATAAATTACCTAGCCAAATGCCTACATCGTATTTGGAGATGTAGCTATCTAACCATGAGAAACTATCACGCCGCTTCGATACAGTTACGACCGGAAGTTACTTTTTCGTAGCAGATTACTACAAAGTATTACGCAAAGGGTTATGAGAATCAATGTAGCAGGTTAGGACAATTTGGTTAAGGTTATGAAAAATAATTAGGGATGGCAAAACTGCCTTCCTAACCTGCTATTAAAATAATTTCGGGTCGTAGCTCTTATCAAAATGGCGAGTAAAAGAACTAGGTTAGTTGTCCGTAACCTGCTAACTAACGCTTTACCTTTACAGGTGATGGGTAACTGCAAATCCCTTGGCCTTCATTCTATTTAGATAAATGTTGAAAAATATTTCCGAAAACGTCGTATACTAGCTAGTACACTGAAAACGTAGCAGTACGCACCGGAGTGGAATATTTTACGGAAGCGTTTTGAAGTCGACGTCTGACGGTTGTGGCTCCAGGAAGTACAGGCGGAAGTGATGTCATATTCCTTATTCTTTCGCCATGCGATTCGCTCTTGGCTAGAAAGGAGTACAGCTATGGACAGAAGTTGATATTTATATTTATTTTATCAAACAAATCGAAGTACTTGTTTCTCTCCAAATGGGTATAGAATACAACCTTTTAGTTTCAAGTAAGGGCTTTTTACACTATTAGAATGCACGTTCACGTCATTGTTTGTGCTGGTACAGGCTGCTGCACCTACAATTGAGTGAATTATAATATGAACAAGCAGCGTTGACATTGACATTTTAGTCATTTTGCAGACACTCTTATCCAGAGCGATTTACAGGAACAATTAGGATTAAGTGCCTTGCTCAAATGTACCTTGGCAGATGTGTTACCTAGTCGGCTAGGGGATTCAGTTACTGGCCCAATGCTCTTAACCTCTAAGCTACCTGCATTACCAAGGGGTTCACATTTTTCCAAATAGGGTCCCCTGCATTTTCTAGTGTCAATTTGGGGGTCATTTGAAGAAAAAGTTTAGGGACCCCTGACATAGCAGGAAGGCCGGTTACCGACCAGACACGCAGGGCATTAGCCTGGTGGCCACTACTTTTTATGTCAAGTGCATTTCACCATGTCTCAGACTTTACAGAACAAATTATTTGTAAAAAATTATAATAATGAATAAATAAAAACAAGACACAACAAAGGTCATGGAATAGAGTTCAAAGATGACCAGTCTGGCAGGAAATCAAATGGCATGTGTCGTATACAACAGGTGTAGTAGACCTGACAGTGAAATGCTGAATACAACAGGTGTAGTAGACCTGACAGTGAAATGCTGAATACAACAGGTGTAGTAGACCTTACAGTGAAATGCTGAATACAACAGGTGTAGTAGACCTGACAGTGAAATGCTGAATACAACAGGTGTAGTAGACCTGACAGTGAAATGCTGAATACAACAGGTGTAGTAGACCTTACAGTGAAATGCTGAATACAACAGGTGTAGTAGACCTGACAGTGAAATGCTGAATACAACAGGTGTAGTAGACCTGACAGTGAAATGCTGAATACAACAGGTGTAGTAGACCTCACAGTGAAATGCTGAATACAACAGGTGTAGTAGACCTCACAGTGAAATGCTGAATACAACAGGTGTAGTAGACCTCACAGTGAAATGCTGAATACAACAGGTGTAGTAGACCTCACAGTGAAATGCTGAATAAAACAGGTGTAGTATATAACACGTGTAGTAGACCTCACAGTGAAATGCTGAATACAACAGGTGTAGTAGACCTCACAGTGAAATGCTGAATACAACAGGTGTAGTAGACCTCACAGTGAAATGTTGAATACAACAGGTGTAGTAGACCTCACAGTGAAATGTTGAATACAACAGGTGTAGTAGACCTGACAGTGAAATGCTGAATACAACAGGTGTAGTAGACCTTACAGTGAAATGCTGAATACAACAGGTGTAGTAGACCTTACAGTGAAATGCTGAATACAACAGGTGTAGTAGACCTCACAGTGAAATGTTGAATACAACAGGTGTAGTAGACCTTACAGTGAAATGTTGAATACAACAGGTGTAGTAGACCTTACAGTGAAATGTTGAATACAACAAGTGTAGTAGACCTGACAGTGAAATGCTGAATACAACAGGTGTAGTAGACCTGACAGTGAAATGCTGAATACAACAGGTGTAGTAGACCTGACAGTGAAATGTTGAATACAACAGGTGTAGTAGACCTGACAGTGAAATGCTGAATACAACAGGTGTAGTAGACCTGACAGTGAAATGTTGAATACAACAGGTGTAGTAGACCTGACAGTGAAATGTTGAATACAACAGGTGTAGTAGACCTGACAGTGAAATGCTGAATACAACAGGTGTAGTAGACCTGACAGTGAAATACTGAATACAACAGGTGTAGTAGACCTTACAGTGAAATGTTGAATACAACAGGTGTAGTAGACCTTACAGTGAAATGTTGAATACAACAGGTGTAGTAGACCTGACAGTGAAATGCTGAATACAACAGGTGTAGTATATAACACGTGTGGAGAGTCAATGTGGAGACTATATACAGGGGGGTACCGGTACAGAGTCAATGTGGAGACTATATACAGGGGGTACCGGTACAGAGTCAATGTGGAGGCTATATACAGGGGGTACCGGTACAGAGTCAATGTGGAGACTATATACAGGGGGTACCGGTACAGAGTCAATGTGGAGGCTATATACAGGGTATTACGGTACAGAGTCAATGTGGAGGCTATATACAGGGTATTATGGTACAGAGTCAATGTGGAGGCTATATACAGGGGGTACCGGTTCAGAGTCAATGTGGAGGCTATATACAGGGGGTACCGGTGCAGAGTCAATGTGGAGGCTATATACAGGGGGTACCGGTACAGAGTCAATGTGGAGGCTATATACAGGGGGTACCGGTACAGAGTCAATGTGGAGGCTATATACAGGGGGTACCGGTGCAGAGTCAATGTGGAGGCTATATACAGGGGGTACCGGTACAGAGTCAATGTGGAGGCTATATACAGGGGGTACCGGTACTGAGTCAATGTGGAGGCTATATACAGGGGGGTACTGGTATAGAGTCAATGTAGGTACCGGTACCGGCTCAGGACCTCAGACTTGGGAGAACGTTCACCATCCAACAGGACAACGACCCTAAGCACACAGACAAGACAACACAAGAGTGGCTTCGGGACAAGTCTCTGAAAGTCCTTGAGTGGCCCAGCCAGAGCCTGGACCTGAACCCAATCGAACATCGTTGGAGAGACCTGAAAATACAGTGGAGCAAATTAGTATTTAGTCAGCCACCAATGGTGTTATTTTCCACCATCATTTGCAAATTAATTCATAAAAAATCCTACAATGTGATTTTCTGGATTTTTTTTCTCTCATTTTGTCTGTCATAGTTAATGTGTACCTATGATGAAAATTACAGGCCTCTCTCATCTTTTTAAGTGGGAGAACTTGCACAATTGGTGGCTGACTAAATACTTTTTTGCCCCACTGTAGCTGTGCAGCAACACTCCCCATCCAACCTGACAGAGCTTGAGAGGATCTGCAGAGAAGAATGGGAGAAACTCCCCAAATACAGGTGTGCCAAGCTTGTAGCGTCAAACCCAAGAAGACTCTAGGCTGTAATCGCTGCCAAAGGTGCTTCAACATAGTACTGAGTAAAGGGTCTGAATACTTATGTAAATGTCATATTTAAGTTGATTTATTATTATTTCTAAAAACCTGTTTTTGCCTTGTCATTGTGGGGTATTGTGTGTAGATTGATGGGGGGGATTTCCGAATGCATTGTACTTCTGCCAGAAATTCTACTTTGCAGTTAACATTTAATTGAGAACGTGTTGGTGAAATTATTTCTGTCAACCCACAAGACGGTTATCACATCAACTGGCCACACACAGAGTGATAGATAGGGGCAATATTGCTGGAAATTAATTAGCAAATATTGTGTTAACTTTTTAAGCCAATAGTGGCTAACCAGGGGTGGGATAATGTTGATTAGATAATAGCTGGGAGCTCGCAGAGTCTTAAACTTGTTATTGACAGTTTGCAGTGGAACAAGTAAAAATCTAATGTACTTTCAGAACTGTTTGGCGAGCTACTCATAGGTGGGCAGCGAGCTACTGGGATCTATCTATCTGTTGGAGAGCCCTGGCTAGATGGGGAATATTTATATCCCCTTAGTGGTTCATCACGTAAGCAAAATGTTCCATCATCTACGTTTGTTTTGTACAAATTGTCCACTGATATTCATGTAATTTCTCTGTTTTTTTTTGCAGTATGAAAGTTTATTTCAAACGTTTGTTCTTCGTCATTGCGAAAGTAATTGACTCAACACAAACGCATAACACTTCAGATGTCTTATTGAATCATTAAAATCAGTTGTTATTTCAATTCAGGAAATAAACCAAATTCCAATTCCACATTTTCCCAACTGAAAAGCATTGAAGAACATTTGAATTTCAGTGTATTTCCTGAATTGACACCAACCCTGGTTGGTAAACAGAAATAAATGTCAACATAAAGAAGGTATGTAGGCTACTATGCCTCTAATATGTGTAATTAATACTAATAATATACTAACGGGCTTCAAACTCACTGAGGAGCAACAGCCTCTCTGACTGTGAACGTTCTGCTGTGACTTTCTGGACAAAAAAACACACAAAGCAGCAACATTTAGGGTGGAATAGCCAAGAGTGAAAGTCATCCGGTATTGTCCGGTAAAAACAAATCATCACCACAGTAAAACTTGAACCTGTCACAATAATTCAGACCATTATTTAACATTACGGCATGTCAGCTGCAGGAAAATGAGCGAATTTACTTTAAAACGGGCGCTATACACTTCTAAACTGCGGTTAGAAAACTACATTTTTATTCACCCCAAGGTGGAGATAAGTGTTTGAGACGCGCGTGTACAGCAGACTGGCAGCATCAATTCAGACGACAAGTGGACTTAATGACAAACACCTGTAGGTTTTACGTAACGGGTGTCTCTTTCCATCAGCGCACTGTTTGGATGATGGAATGACTCTGTGATTGGACAAACGTGTGCGGGAAGCCAACGGGAGCACCTTTGGAAGTGGTTGACCAATCAGATGAAAACATCATGACTGGTTGTATTTATGCCACATTAAAAAGGCATGATAAAAGTTACATGAACAATCTTTACTAGGTCCTACAGAAATTATACTAAATTAATAGGGATTTTGTATACAATTCTCTGGTTAGACACATAAATGTTTGTCGTGCACGCGCACACACGCTAGGGGTCTTCATGGGTCTAAAAAGTTGGACCTGTTCCGAAACGGACCTGGGGCTTTCCCACGCGGACCAGATATGTTTAAAATATAGGAGACCTGTTCCGAACGGACCTGGGGCTTTCCCACGCGGACCAGATATGTTTAAAATATAGGAGACCTGTTCCGAACGGACCTGGGGCTTTCCCACGCGGAACAGATATGTTTCAAATATAGGAGACCTGTTCCGAACGGACCTGGGGCTTTCCCACGCGGACCAGATATGTTTAAAATATAGGAGACCTGTTACGAAACGGACCTGGGGCTTTCCCACGCGGACCAGATATGTTTAAAATATAGGAGACCTGTTCCGAACGGACCTGGGGCTTTCCTACGCGGACCAGATATGTTTAAAATATAGGAGACCTGTTCCGAACGGACCTGGGGCTTTCCCACGCGGAACAGATATGTTTAAAATATAGGAGACCTGTTCCGAACGGACCTGGGGCTTTCCCACGCCGAACAGATATGTTTAAAATATAGGAGACCTGTTCCGAACGGACCTGAGGACAACTTTTTTTTAAAGCTACTTCATTAACCGGAGATAATAAAGGGCGCGAGAGAGAGGTTCTAGCAGGCCCCTTTGACGGCATCAAACGAGGAGAAGCTAGTTAAGCTAGATAACGTTAGCTAATTAGGCTAATTAAGGCTGCAGAGCATGCGCTTTCAAATCCTACAGATAACAATCACTCCATTCAGAATATCAAGTAGCACTTGGTCGTTGTAGACTAACTTTTAATGACATAATTTTAATTCCATCTTCCATTGATTAGATATCTCCTAACTTTTAGTATGTTTATTTTACATCAACAAGGAGCGTCAGGAACACATCTACAGTGGCTTCAGAAAGGATTCAAACCCCTTGATTTTGTTACCTTACAGCCTAATTCTAAAATAGATTCAATAGTATTTTTCCATCATCAATCTAAACAAAATACCCCATAATGACAGAGCAAAAACACATTTTTAGAAATCTTTGCAATATCACATTTACATATGTATATTTGAAATCGGGAGTAAGAAGGAAATCTTCCAATCAGGAGTTCTGGGAATTCTGGGAAAGGTAGCGGGAATTTTGCAACCCTCAGTTCAGACAACATAAAATGGCTCAGACGTTGCTGGAGAAAACCATTGACAACCTTATACCACCATCGTGTGGCCAAAAGATAGTATGAATTAGCTTGGGTGTGGGTCAGTGGGAGAATCTCAATTGCTCATTGACGTCTCACGTCCTTCTCGAAACCCATTGGAGGAGATCAGAAGTGCGGAAACTCTGAATTTCTCATGTACAATTGAGATATATTTAATTGACCAACTCCCACGTGAATGTATTGATATCTTTTGGGCAAACGATGTTGGTACAAGACAGTCAATGATTAACCAATTTATTTTGTCTGAACTGAGGGTCGCATTAGTGAATTAGATAATGGTTGTGTCGCCACCTGGTGGTGACAGTTGGTTCTTTATCTTTATATAATAGTGATCTCTGCTGCCGTCTTCTGGACAGACGATATGTTAAAGTCGTACATTGGAGTGTGAATTGTTCCATTGCAGCAATTTGTTGGACTAGTAACTTAGACTAGTCACTTAGACGGAAAAAACTACACCCCAAATCATTTTTGTTGTTGTATTTTACCCCCTTTTTCGATTCTGTCACATCACTGCAACTTCCAAACGGGCTCGGGAGAGGCGAAGTCATGCATCCTCCAAAACATGACCCATCTAACCGCTCTCCTTAACACCCGCCCGCTTAACCCGGAAGCCAGCCGCACCAATGTGTCGGAGGAAACACCGTTCAACTGGCACCCGGCCTGCCACAAGCGCGATGAGCCAATTAAAGCCCCACCGACCAAACCCGGACGACGCTGGGCCAATTGTGCGCCGTCCTATGGGACTCCCGGCCACGGCCGGTTGTGGCACAGCCTGGGAATAAATGTACACGGGGCATGAGACCGCTGCGACACTCTAGAGGCCCACCTCAAAACATTTCCAACAAGGATCGAGTGATAGCGGTGTTTTGAAGTTACTGCTGAACGACGTTATTACTGGGTTTGCGCTCGTTAACCGCAAAGATGTTCCCGCAGGAGTCATGTAAATATAGTTTAACGTTTTTTTGTTGGCATTAGCAGAAAACACACTGCCAAGTGTTCCTGGGTATGAGCTGCGCAACGAATCCTTGGAAATAGAACCAGTTATGTCACGCTGGTCACCAGGTTTGGCCTCAATTCAAATTAAAAGCAGTCAATTCAGGAAATTATTTGAATAAAACAAGTCTTAAATTGAAAAACCTTTTAAATAAATAAATAGCTTCAACTTTTCAGTTTATTAAGTTTTGAAAATTCATTTTTTTTGAAAATGCCTTTTCTCCAATTAATATAGTAATTTGTGATAACTTCCTGAATTGACTGACTTCACACACCATGGCTGGGTTCAATTCAAATTCAGCCCAACCCTGAGGGACCTACACACACCATGGCTGGGTTCAATTCAAATTCAGCCCAACCCTGAGGGACCTACACACACCATGGCTGGGTTCAATTCATATTCAGCCCAACCCTGAGGGACCCACACACACCATGGCTGGGTTCAATTCATATTCAGCCCAACCCTGAGGGACCTACACACACCATGGCTGGGTTTCATTGATCATAAACAAGAGCCTCTAATGCCCTGCACTAATGACTGTCCAGTGTAGCAGGCCTGTAAAACTCACTTCACAACGGGGAATCTCCATTGAACATCATTTTTTTAGGATTTATCTACGTCTGAGAAACTGGCCCTATGAGATCTCATTTGATTTAAACCGGAGAACCTGTTGCCAGACTAGAATTAACATAAAACTCAAACGATCGTGATGTAACAAAGCAGAGTGACAAAACATACCCACTGATAGGCTAGATGAAATGTTTAAAGAGCCAATCACATAGGGTTTCCACTCTTAAGATGCACAAAAAAAACTCCACCACAAAAATACCAAACAGTGTAAATGCAGATTTTATTTTTTAATGACAATTGTATTTTCAAAACGTGATGTGTACAGGACATTTAATGAAGCCCTTACCTCCTGCCTTGGAGGTTTGAGCTGGGGGTTGTTTCTGGACAAGGCCTTGCTATCAAATCAAATGTATTTATAAAGCCCTATTTACATCAGCGGATATCTCTCAAAGTGCTGTACAGAAACCCAGACTAAAACCCCCAAACAGCAAACAATGCAGGTGTAGAAGCACGGTGGCTAGGAAAAACTCCCTAGAAAGGCCAGAACCTAGGAAGAAACCTAGAGAGGAACCAGGCTATGAGGGGTGGCCAGTCCTCTTCTGGCTGTGCAGGTAGAGAGGAACCAGGCTATGAGGGGTGGCCAGTCCTCTTCTGGCTGTGCCGGGTAGAGAGGAACCAGGCTATGAGGGGTGGCCAGTCCTCTTCTGGCTGTGCTGGATAGAGAGGAACCAGGCTATGAGGGGTGGCCAGTCCTCTTCTGGCTGTGCCGGGTAGAGAGGAACCAGGCTATGTGGGGTGGCCAGTCCTCTTCTGGCTGTGCCGGGTGGAGATTATAACAGAACATGGCCAAGATGTTCAAATGTTCATAAATGACCAGCAGGGTCAAATAATAATAATCACAGTGGTTGTCGAGGGTGCAACAAGTCAGACACCTCAGGAGTAAATGTCAGTTATCCTTCTCCTGAAAGCGTGGTCCCTCTCCAAAGCCTTTTATATTGGCCAGGGTGTCGACATCTACATTCATCTCAGTGGACTGGTTACGACCTGAACTCTCCTTATAACCATCATCTAAATCAGGATTACAATGTTGCATCCCTCCTAACAGATCACTCTATTTCCTGTGACCTCACAACCAGTCTCAGTAGTCAGTCCACTGGTGAGGAGAGAGTCTGTTGAACATTGTGTTCCTCTTGAGATAAAAGACGACCAGTCTGAGTAGAGTCTGTTGAACATTGTGTTCCTCTTGAGTTCAAAGACGACCAGTCTGAGTAGAGTCTGATGAACATTGTGTTCCTCTTGAGTTCAAAGACGACCAGTCTGAGTAGAGTCTGATGAACATTGTGTTCCTCTTGAGTTCAAAGACGACCAGTCTGAGTAGAGTCTGATGAACATTGTGTTCCTCTTGAGTTCAAAGACGACCAGTCTGAGTAGAGTCTGATGAACATTGTGTTCCTCTTGAGTTCAAAGACGACCAGTCTCAGTAGTCAGTCCCACTGGTGAGGAGAGAGTCTGTTGAACATTGTATTCCTGTTCTGGTAAAAGTTCAGGTCAGTCCGTCTGTGGAATGGAGTTGAAAAACAACCAGTCTGACAGGAAATCAACAAGGCTGAAGGTGTAACAGTGGTGTCCAACATCCTCAGGGCAGGTCCCCATGTTGAGGAAGGAGTCAGACTTCATGTCCCTCTAGTTTGGCAAATAGAGGATCTGTGAATAAAATGAAGAGAGAAATAATGCAATCAACTTTCTGGAGGTGATTAAATATTATATATATATTTATTTGTACCTTTATTTAACTAGGCAAGTCATTTAAGAACAAATTCTTATTTTCAATGACGGCCTACCGGGGAACAGTGGGTTAACTGCCTTGTTCAGGGGGCAGAACGACAGATTTTTACCTTGTCAACTCGGGGATTTGAACTTGCAACCTTTCGGTTACTAGTCTAACACACTAACCACTAGGCTACACTGCGTGATTAATTCCAGTGTTAATCACAGTGTTTAGTGCCAGTGTTAATCACAGTGTTTAGTGCCAGTGTTAATCACAGTGTTTAGTTCCAGTGTTAATCACAGTGTTTAGTTCCAGTGTTAATCACAGTGTTTAGTGCCAGTGTTAATCACAGTATTTAGTGCCAGTGTTAATCACAGTGTTTAGTTCCAGTGTTAATCACAGTGTTTAGTTCCAGTGTTAATCACAGTGTTTAGTGCCAGTGTTAATCACAGTGTTTAGTGCCAGTGTTAATCACAGTGTTTAGTGCCAGTGTTAATCACAGTGTTTAGTGCCAGTGTTAATCACAGTGTTTAGTGCCAGTGTTAATCACAGTGTTTAGTGCCAGTGTTAATCACAGTGTTTAATGCCAGTGTTAATCACAGTGTTTAGTGCCAGTGTTTAGTGCCAGTGTTAATCACAGTGTTTAGTGCCAGTGTTAATCACAGTGTTTAGTGCCAGTGTTAATCACAGTGTTTAATGCCAGTGTTAATCACAGTGATGTCCACTCCACATACAGTATAATAATTGGATAACGTTGACATCCCCAATAAGCTATTCTTCTAAGCCACAATGTTTACGTTGAGGAAGGCAGCCCAATTCTGATAAATGTTCCATTAATTTACATTTTGACCAATCACATCAGATCTTTTTCAAAGCTGATTTGATTGGTCAAAAGACCAATTACTGGAGAAAACAAATTCAGAATTGGTCTGCCTGTCAGCAAAATTGTACAAAAAATTTTGATTCTTAAAAATAATATTTAGGGATTTAACAGACCTTTAGGGATTTGGGGTTTTCACTTGTGTAGAGTTTAGTCCAACATGGGGGGCTGATACGACCACGCTGCTTTAGGGATACTCTGCTGGAAACACAAACACATGTGTGATATCAGACCAAGCAATTACAGCTAATTCACCTTCCTTTAAGTGTTGACCTGAATGCTATTGGCACCAGTCAGATTCTATGAATTCTTAAAATGTTAATATAATTTACCCCCCCCCCTCATAAAAAACAAATGACTTGCATACCTTTTCATCCAGAGGCTCACGTGTCACAACTAGCTACGGATTCTGATTCATACGCGGTGTCTGGAGAAGGGGAGACTTGTGCACTGAGACGAGTTGACTGAGTGAGAGGGTCACTCACAAAACAGAGGACAAAAACAGAACAACTATTCCGATCGAACTGCAGTTCCTCACAATAAAATGACAGCTCTAAGAATGTCAGAGGAAGTATCCTTTAAAAAATAAACGAAAAAATACATAAAAATAATCTTAGTTTACGGTAGAATAACTCCCTGTTCAAAAAATGAACATATTGGTAACAGTAAGGCAGGTCTGGATACAGTCTCTAAATCTTTCCACAAAAAAATGAACATATTGGTAATAGTAAGACAGGTGTGGATACAGTCTCTAAATCTTTCCACAAAAAAAGGAACAAAAAAAACAAAATAGCCCACTGATAAAAAC
>NW_027260132.1:0-15933 GCF_045791955.1 Oncorhynchus clarkii lewisi
TCATAACACTTGATATCCAGTCATAACACTTCATATCCAGTCATAACACCACAGATCCAGTCTTATCACTACAGATCCAGTCATAACACCACAGATCCAGTCAAAACACCACAGATCCAGTCATAACACTACATATCCAGTCATAACACTATAGGACCAGTCATAACACTACAGATCCAGTCATAACACTGCAGATCCAGTCATAACACTATAGGACTAGTCATAACACTACAAATCAAGTCATAACACTACATATCCAGTCATAACATTACAGATCCAGTCATAACACTACAGATCCAGTCATAACACTACAGATCCAGTCATAACACCACAGATCCAGTCATAACACTACAGATCCAGTCATAACACTACAGATCCAGTCATAACACTTGATATCCAGTCATAACACTTCATATCCAGTCATAACACCACAGATCCAGTCTTATCACCACAGATCCAGTCATAACACCACAGACCCAGTCATAACACCACAGATCCAGTCATAACACTACAGGACCAGTTATAACACTACAGATCCAGTCATAACACTACAGATCCAGTCATAACACTACATATCCAGTCATAACACTACAGGACCAGTCATAACACCACAGATCCAGTCAAAACACTATATGGCCAGTCATAACACTACAGATACAGTCATAACACTACAGATCCAGTCATAACACTATAGGACCAGTCATAACACTACAGATCTAGTCATAACACTACATATCCAGTCATAACACTACAGATCCAGTCATAACACTACATATCCAGTCATAACACTTGATATCCAGTCATAACACTTCATATCCAGTCATAACACCACAGATCCAGTCTTATCACCACAGATCCAGTCATAACACCACAGATCCAGTCATAACACTACAGGACCAGTCATAACACTACAGATCCAGTCATAACATTATATGACCAGTCATAACACTACAGATCCAGTCATAACACTACATATCCAGTCATAACACTACATATCCAGTCATAACACTACATATCCAGTCATAACACCACAGATCCAGTCATAACACTACAGGACCAGTCATAACACTACAGATCCAGTCATAACACTATAGGACCAGTCATAACACTACAGATCCAGTCATAACACTACATATCCAGTCATAACACTACAGATCCAGTCATAACACTTGATATCCAGTCATAACACTTCATATCCAGTCATAACACCACAGATCCAGTCTTATCACTACAGATCCAGTCATAACACCACAGATCCAGTCAAAACACCACAGATCCAGTCATAACACTACATATCCAGTCATAACACTATAGGACCAGTCATAACACTACAGATCCAGTCATAACACTGCAGATCCAGTCATAACACTATAGGACTAGTCATAACACTACAAATCAAGTCATAACACTACATATCCAGTCATAACATTACAGATCCAGTCATAACACTACAGATCCAGTCATAACACTACAGATCCAGTCATAACACCACAGATCCAGTCATAACACTACAGATCCAGTCATAACACTTGATATCCAGTCATAACACTTCATATCCAGTCATAACACCACAGATCCAGTCTTATCACCACAGATCCAGTCATAACACCACAGACCCAGTCATAACACCACAGATCCAGTCATAACATTACAGGACCAGTCATAACACTACAGGACCAGTCATGACACTACAGGACCAGTTATAACACTACAGATCCAGTCATAACACTACAGATCCAGTCATAACACTACATGACCAGTCATAACACTACAGGACCAGTCATAACACTACAGATCCAGTCATAACACTACAGATCCAGTCATAACACCACAGATCCAGTCATAACACTACAGGACCAGTCATAACACTACAGGACCAGTCATAACACTACAGATCCAGTCATAACACTACAGGACCAGTCATAACACTACAGATCCAGTCATAACACTACAGATCCAGTCATAACACTACAGATCCAGTCATAACACTACAGGACCAGTCATAACACTACAGATCCAGTCATAACACTACAGATCCAGTCATAACACTACAGATCCAGTCATAACACTACATATCCAGTCATAACACTACAGGACCAGTCATAACACTACAGGACCAGTCATAACACTACAGATCCAGTCATAACACTACAGATCCAGTCATAACATTACAGGACCAGTCATAACACTACAGGACCAGTCATGACACTACAGGACCAGTTATAACACTACAGATCCAGTCATAACACTACAGATCCAGTCATAACACTACATGACCAGTCATAACACTACAGGACCAGTCATAACACTACAGATCCAGTCATAACACTACAGATCCAGTCATAACACCACAGATCCAGTCATAACACTACAGGACCAGTCATAACACTACAGGACCAGTCATAACACTACAGATCCAGTCATAACACTACAGGACCAGTCATAACACTACAGATCCAGTCATAACACTACAGATCCAGTCATAACACTACAGATCCAGTCATAACACTACAGGACCAGTCATAACACTACAGATCCAGTCATAACACTACAGA
Source organism: Oncorhynchus clarkii lewisi (assembly GCF_045791955.1). Taxonomy (NCBI): domain Eukaryota; kingdom Metazoa; phylum Chordata; class Actinopteri; order Salmoniformes; family Salmonidae; genus Oncorhynchus; species Oncorhynchus clarkii. The sequence goes on from NW_027260132.1 coordinate 2,556, forward strand.
TCCAGTCATAACACTACAGATCCAGTCATAACACTACATATCCAGTCATAACACTACAGGACCAGTCATAACACTACAGGACCAGTGGTGTGGTGGATGGTGAATGCACGTAAATGCCCATTACTCACCTTTTTCATTTTCTGTAAGAGTTTACCCACCAGTATATGGAGCGGTACTTTACTCACCACGAATGGCGATTAGCGTTTTCCTACCAATGATGTTTGACCACTACGTCACTGAACAGGATGGTATTATGGGCCCAGCGGACTGGGGGTCTTCAGTTTGCCATTGTATTTCTGTCTTTCTGGTGGCTCAAAGTTAGAAGATGTAGGGACATGCTGTCCAGTAGGTGGACTGAATCATTTCCTTGAAGTTTACGACGAGACAGAGAATTCTGCATCAGTTAGGTTTTTCCCCACAAAAGTCATGAGTAACGTGGCAACGTTTTACAAAACAATTTCACATTTCAGTATTATTTATTTCTTCTTCTTCCATGTCTTGTTAATTAAAAGGCCTGTCTCCCACCGACTGAGAAAAAAACCCTCTGTGTTCTGCCCAGTTTTTGGAATACCTAATACAATCCATGCAACCTTGAATCGGCAGGAAATAAGAGATTTCCGTACAGAGGTAAAGAAGAAGTTCATTTTTTTCCACATCCTGTTCCAAAAACAATCTTCTTTTTCTCTCCTCTTTACTTTCCCTCTCCTTTTTGACCGTGGCTGAGAGACTGAGAGGCTGAGAGGGGCTGAGAGGCTCGTTGGGCTGAGAGGGGCTGAGGGAATGAGAGGAGCTGAGGGGCTGAGAGGCTGAGGCAGGCCTCTGTTTGTGCTCCTGCAGCTGTGTGTTCAGCGCAGATTGGCCTCAGTCAGGGTCAGGGACAACAACACAGCAGAAAGCCGACTAACTCGGCCATGACCGGACAGTATACCCACAGAGACACCCCCATGTGACATTGAAATAATGCTGCTTTCCCACCATGCTGTTGACTGACTTTAATTCAAATTTTGTCTGTAGAGCAACAGAGGAATGTGAAGGTAAGCAATTGTAGGCCTGCATAATAAGTTATAGATATTATTAGCATGTAGGAGAATGGATGTGAGGGACAGGGAGGGAAATAGAGAGAGAGATTGAGGGAGAGAGTAATATTGTCAGAGAGAGAGAGAGATAGAGAGAGAGAGAGAGAGAGAGAGAGAGAGAGAGAGAGAGAGCGAGAGAGATCCAGTTCTATATAGGCCCATTGGAAAGCCAAGGTGTGGTTTCTGGTTATGGATAAAGGATGTTCAGGGACTGTGTGTTGGTGGCCACTTGCCAAACAGGACGAGAGAGAGAGGAAGGACAAGCGACAGCTACAGCCTGTGGCCTTATCACAGACGCCTCAGCACAGCTATTGTCCACATCCACACAAGATAACTTAACACATGCATAACTAACCCAACAGGCGATAAATCAAAAAGTAGTCCCTCTTGTGTCCATCTACTAGCATCTATATCTATATTCTTGCCTAACCCTTTGGACCTAACAGGTACAAGACAACTCGGACACACTCGGAATTCTAACACCTAATTACAGCATTACATCACGCACTGTCAAACAGCGACCGAACAGCGGCGAGATATGACAGATGGTTTGTTTTGAGCATGGTTGCCAGGGAGATGGAAGACAGAACCAATGCCAAGAGGTTGGATGGTTATGGGATGGTTATGGAATGTTGAGGGGCGATGGAGCTGCCAGAGTTTGTATAGGTCTGATTCTTTATTTATTTTTATTGAATATTAAAGCATACAATCTACCTGCAGTAAAGCCACTCAACATTTACATTACATTCAGTCATCTAGCAGACACTCCCATCCAGAGCGACCCACAGGAGCAAACAGGGTCAAGCGCCCCTATCTGCACAAACTCCCAACCGCCAGGCCACCAACCATCCAAGATCCCCCGCACAGTTCCCTAGAGCTGCCCCTCAACCATCCGTGTCGTGTCCACAGTTCCCAAGAGCTGCCCCTCAACCATCCGAGACCACCCCACAGTTCCCAAGAGCTGCCCCTCAACCATCCGAGACACCCCCACAGTTCCCAAGAGCTGCCCCTCAACCATCCAAGATCCCCCCACAGTTCCCAAGAGCTGCCCCTCAACCAGCCCCCCCACCCCCTGAAAAAACCTCTCCCTCCACTCCCCACCCTCACAGTCATCCCCCAATGTATAGGTCAGAGTTAGTATAAGTCAGAGTTTGTATAGGTCAGAGTTAGTATAAGTCAGAGTTTGTATAGGTCAGAGTTAGTATAAGTCAGAGTTTGTATAGGTCAGAGTTAGTATAAGTCAGAGTTTGTATAGGTCAGAGTTAGTATAAGTCAGAGTTTGTATAGGTCAGAGTTAGTATAAGTCAGAGTTTGCATAGGTCAGAGTTAGTATAAGTCAGAGTTTGTATAGGTCAGAGTTAGTATAAGTCAGAGTTTGCATAGGTCCGAGTTAGTATAAGTCAGAGTTTGTATAGGTCAGAGTTAGTATAAGTCAGTGTTGGTATAGGTCAGAGTTAGTATAAGTCAGAGTTTATATAGGTCAGAGTTAGTATAAGTCAGAGTTTGTATAGGTCAGAGTTAGTATAAGTCAGAGTTTGTATAGGTCAGAGTTAGTATAAGTCAGAGTTTGCATAGGTCAGAGTTAGTATAAGTCAGAGTTTGTATAGGTCAGAGTTAGTATAAGTCAGAGTTTGTATAGGTTAGAGTTGGTATACATAACAAGCACATCTATGTTAGAATCTGGGGTGCTACATTTAACAGACGGTTGAGGGATGTCTATGCGTGCTGCACCATAGGGCTCTGGTCAAAAGTAGTGCACTATATACAGTAGGACAAAGGGAGCCATTTGGGACATAACCTCTCTGTTGGTTAACAGAAGGTTTGTTTTTTGGCGGCCCTGTGCTGTTGGGGAACTCTTCTCCCAGAGAGTGATTGATATGTTGTTTCCGACTGTACCATTTAAGGGGCCTCTGCCCTGACATGTGACATCCTCTACTGCTGCCACCAACCCCCTAAGAATAGCACCATGTTAAAACGCACCACACAACAAAAGACTGGGAAGCCACTATGACACACCTCATCAGTCATATTTTATATCAAATCATAATATGATCCTAGAAAATTGACAATTTCATGTTACATGACCAAAAGATAAGACAATTAAACAAATAAGATATAAGGCAAATCACCACAGATCCCTCCACATACCTCATCATGACAAACAATCACATCCCAATTTAACTTAATTTACCTTAATCCTAGCCGCTATAACTTAACACCTCCGTTAAAATAGCTCTCGCTACAACGCAAAGACAGCAACCTGCCACGGCAACCACGAGCATGAGGCCAAACAATAACAAACTTTACTGCCGAGAGAAAGACACCTGCTATGGTGCACCATCCACCACCACAACTACAGCCCCACAACAAGACACAAGAATGAAAACCACCTGCTAGGTCAGCACACACTGCACACAGAACCCCAACGACAGTACAGCGTAGCCAAGAATAGCCACTCGCTATGGCACTGTCACTGCAATTCATAAATTGTGACACATACCTTAGTCAGTGTCTATTCAAAACAACACGCCAAAGCCACATGTCAGGATTCTAGGACTTTGCCACTGTTACATAAACACCAGTTGTCATGAGAGAACAAAATGGTGGCATGCTTGATGTGTGTGTGTGTGCATATGTGTGTGTGTGCGTGTGTGTGTTTGTGTGTGAGAGAGGGGGCATTTAGCACAATTACCAATCTTCCTTGTATTTACCTGGTAAGACACACACACACACACACACACACACACACACACACACACACACACACACACACACACACACACACAGTGCAGACCACTGCCATCAACAAGATAAAGAGGGAGTCCTGCTGTTGTGGACATTTGCCCCATTGTCATGTTCAAGAAACAAATGCTGCATCAATGGAATATCTGTCTACATGTTGAAAATACTCACAGTTAACCCAATGCCCCTGCCTGCTCATAAACTGTCCATTATAGACCTCCCCCTCATTCATTTCCTGTCTATAATCCAATCGGATACTCTAATTAAATTAGTGTGAATTGTGGGTTGTGTTCAGTTTGGTACTGAACGTTGCAGATATGAAATACAATGAACAGACATGCTATAACTTTCTGAAGCAGACATGTTAGATGTGTGATACAATGAACAGACATGCTATAACTTTCTGAAGCAGACATGTTAAATATGTGATACAATGAACAAATGTAACAGGGTTGCTTATGTTTCCACTTGCATCTAAAGAAAGGTGTATTTAATGTTCAAGCATTCTTATTGGTTGGTTCAACTCTGATGTTGTTGTGATTGGCCCCGCTTGCAGATAGGGGAAGATCGCGAACGTCAGGTCTTCCCAGTATGAAAATGTGATGCAAGGGGTAGGTCACGTTCTGAATACTGTTTTCTATTTTCTATTTTACAATGTGTACAAGTTTGCTGTACATTACTGATTTATACATGTGTGTGTATATGGTACCTGTTAGGGATTAAGGGCTTTCTGGAATGTGCTTGGTATATGATTGCTGTAAATAAGTGTGTTAGCTAGCATACAACGATACAATGGTCACATAAGATCACTGCTAACACAGTTGTCTTCATGCTACAGGTTTTACCATCGACAGCCCTCAATATCATTAAGCCCTGCACAACTAACGTGCTGTTTCCTATTTAACAACAGGTATTTACACATGTTATATTTTGTATTGTATTTTTGTATTTTGTTCGCCCAGTATGAAAATGTGATGAAAGGGATTTTGCCATCGACATCCATCAATATCGCTAAGCCCTGCACAACTAACGTGCTGTTTCCTATTTAACAACAGCAACAGAAATAAATGATGCTCAACTGGGACCACTGGCTGATGTGATTTATTTGGACAAAACACAACGCAAGGAGAGTACGATTTACATCTGTTACACAGACATGCTATAACTTTGGAAGTAGACATGTTAGATATGTAATACAATGAATAGACGCTACAACTTTCGGAAGCCTACATGTTAGAGATTAATGTCTGCAGTGCATATCCTAGGCCTACTGAACACGACTGTGAGCAACTAATGTCATTTGATATCGGTGCTTTGGTTAGCAAGACAGCGCGTTAGCATGCTAATAAATAGCTGTTTTGTTCAGTTAACTTATCTGGCATGTGAGCATGCAAATAGACAGATATTTTGATTAGCCAGCTTGAGTCTAAGCATGCTAGCAACTTTGTTTAGCTATCCAGTGTGTTAGCATGCTAATAAATACAGTGGGGCAAAAAAGTATTTAGTCAGCCACCAATTGTGCAAGTTCTCCCACTTAAAAAGATGAGAGAGGCCTGTCATTTTCATCATAGGTACACTTCAACTATGACAGACAAAATTAGAAAAAAAATCCAGAAAATCACATTTTAGGATTTTTAATGAATTTATTTGCAAATTATGGTGGAAAATAACTATTTGGTCACCTACAAACAAGCCAGATTTCTGGCTCTCACAGACCTGTAACTTCTTCTTTAAGAGGCTCCTCTGTCCTCCACTTGTTACCTGTATTAATAGCACCTGTTTGAACTTGTTATCAGTATAAAAGACACCTGTCCACAGCCTCAAACAGTCACACTCCAAACTCCACTATGGCCAAGACCAAAGAGCTGTCAAAATACACCAGAAACAAAATTGTAGACCTGCACCAGGCTGGGAAGACTGAATCTGCAATAGGTAAGCAGCTTGGTTTGAAGAAATCAACTGTGGGAGCAATTATTAGGAAATGGAAGACATACAAGACCATTGATAATCTCCCTCGATCTGGGGCTCCACGTAAGATCTCACCCCATGGGGTCAAAATGATCACAAGAACGGTGAGCAAAAATCCAAGAACCACACAGGGGGACCTAGTGAATAACCTGCAGAGAACTGGGACCAAAGTAACAAAGCCTACCATCAGTAACACACTACACCGCCAGGGACTCAAATCCTGCAGTGCCAGACGTGCCCCCCTGCTTAACCCAGTACATGTCCAGGCCCGTCTGAAGTTTGCTAGAGAGCATTTGGATGATCCAGAAGAAGATTGGGAGAATGTCATATGGTCAGATGAAACCAAAATATAGCTTTTTGGTAAAAACTCAACTCGTCGTGTTTGGAGGACAAAGAATGCTGAGTTGCATCGAAAGAACACCATACCTACTGTGAAGCATGGGGGTGGAAACATCCTGCTTTGGGGATGTTTTTCTGCAAAGGGACCAAGACGACTGATCCGTGTAAAGGAAAGAATGAATGGGGCCATGTATCGTGAGATTTTGAGTGAAAACCTCCTTCCATCAGCAAGGACATTGAAGATGAAACATGGCTGGGTCTTTCAGCATGACAATGATCCCAAACACACTTCCCGGGCAATGAAGGAGTGGCTTCGTAAGAAGCATTTCAAGGTCCTGGAGTGGCCTGGCCAGTTTCCAGATCTCAAACCCATAGAAAATCTTTGGAGGGAGTTGAAAGTCAGTGTTGCCCAACAACAGCCCCAAAATATCACTGCTCTAGAGGAGATCTGAAATGGAGGAATGGGCCAAGAACCAGCAACAGTGTGTGGAAACCTTGTGAAGACTTAAATACTTAAATACTTATTTTCCACCATAATTTGCAAATAAATTCATAAAAAATCCTACAATGTGATTTTCTGGATTTTTTTTCTCATTTTGTCTGTCATAGTTGAAATGTACCTATGATGAAAATTACAGGCCTCTCTCATCTTTTTAAGAAGGAGAACTTGCACAATTGGTGGCTGACTAAATACTTTTTTTGCCCCACTGTATATGTTTTATTTACTTAGCCACTGTGTTAATATGCTAAAAACTAGGTTTAGCTATCCAGCGTGTTAGCAGTCCTTGCTCATAACCCTCTTCAGTGCAGACGTTAGCCATGTGCTGAGGGCTCACTTGTGAATCCAACACTAGCCTGACCAAGATCAGTAGCAGGATCTCCTCCCCTGCTGTCATTTAATTACATTAGCCAGACCCTTGATCTCTCTTTTCCCTTTCTCTGCACATTCCTCCCTTTCTTCTCGTCCCATCTCAGACATAGATGGTGACCTATTTTCCATTAGAATTCCTTGGGCCTACACCCCTCGAGTGGCTGACATCTTCCTTATGAGGGGTCGCTCACGTTCCTGCGGATATGACTAGACAGGAATGAGTGATTAGGTCTGCCACATGATAAATGAGTCAGTCTGTCTCTATCACTTTAATGCACCCCCTCTCTATCTCTCTATCGCTCTCCCTCTAAGTGCGTACCAAATGGCACCCTTGGGGTGGCAGGTAGCCTAGTGGTTAGAGCGTTGGGTCAGTAACCGAAAGGTTGCTGGATTTAATCCCTGAGATGACAAGGTAAAAATCTGTCGTTCTGCTCCTGTACAAGGCAGTTAACCCGCCCCTTTTTTCAATTTTCTTCTGAAATGACATACCCAAATCTAACTGCCTGTAGCTCAGGACCTATAGCAAGGATTTACATATTCTTGATACCATTTGAAAGGAAACACTTTGATGTTTGTCGAAGTGTCCTATTCCGAAAGACTACAAAGAACCCATTACTCCTGCCAACAGTCGACCTATTAGTCTACTCCCTACACTCAGTAAGATATTGGAGGGTATTGTGAGTAGACAAATATGGGAGTACATGGAAAATATTGATCTGATTACAGCCAATCAGCATGCTTATCGCTAAAACCATTCCACTACCACTGCATTGGTTGACATGACTGACCAGTGGCTCAATGCTATGGATAATGGCATGTTTGTACTATTTTTAGATTTCAGTGCAGCATTTGATTTAGTCGATCATTAAATAATTTTGACAAAATGAATGCATTATGGTTTTAAGGAGGTAGCATTGAATTGGGTACAGTCATATCTAACTGACAGGAAACAGTACACCTAAATAAATGGTTAATTTTCTTCCCCTCATGTGTTAAACTGTGGAATACCGCAGGGCATTTATTTAATATATACCAACGACCTTCCCTATGCCTTAGCTGAAACTCAAGCTACTATATTTGCAGATGATACTACAATTTATGCAGCAAGACAATCAGTTCAACAGGTACAGCAGGCTTTACAAGGAGATTTGGAGAATATCAGGGAGTGGGTTTGCCAAAACAAACTTGTTTTAAACACCAAGTTATGTTGGTCTGTTCCACGAGGAAAAGGCCAAAACAGCATGGGATACAATTAAGTATGGGAGGAGTACATATTGAAGAAGTGGCAGAAACCAAACTATTGGGAGTGCAGCTAGACAACTGCTTATCATGGTCGTCTAAAATAACTAATCTATGTAAAACAATTATTAAAACAGCATGCATAATCAGTAGGATAGCAAAATATTTACCAGGAAAAATTATTCAGCAAATAACACAAGCATTAATTGAGAGTCAGGTGAACTACTGTTCTGTAGTCTGGGGAAATGCATCATTAGGTGAAGTTAGGAGGCTGCAGAATGCACAGAACAAAGCAGCAAGGATTGTTTTAAGGCGGAGATATGGTTATTCTGTTGCAGTCATGCGCAGTGTTCTTGGTTGGTCATCAATCGACAAGATAATTGAAAAAAACAAGAGTCAGACATTCCGTAAATACTAGGAATAGATTGTCCACCATCTATGCGTTATCCAGACAGAAGAGAGAAATAGGCAAAATAACATTTCAATTTAGAGCAATAAAGAAATTGAATAAATTAACTGAGAAAACCAGAAACTTTTCAATATATAAATTTAAACATTATTTTAAATGTAATACATAGAAATGTTGTGGGACTATAGTAGATGAAGAATCAATATTTTTTAGATTGAGTATTTATTGGGTCATTATGTTCAAATCAAATCAAATCAAATTTTATTTGTGATATACACATGGTTAGCAGATGTTAATGCGAGTGTAGCGAAATGCTTGTGCTTCTAGTTCCGACAATGCAGTAATAACCAACGAGTAATTTAACCTAACAATTCCACAAAAACCACCTTATACACACAAGCGTAAAGGGATAAAGAATATGTACATAAAGATATATGAATGAGTGATGGTACAGAACGGCATAGGCAAGATGCAGTAGATGGTATCGAGTACAGTATATACACATGAGATGAGTAATGTAGGGTACGTAAACATAAAAGTGCCATTGTTTAAAGTGGCTAATGATACATGATGATACTATAATTTAGCCCAAACAACTACCTCTTTCCCTACTGTATTTTATTTATTTATTTTGCTCCTTTGCACCCCATTATTTTTATTTCTACTTTGCACATTCTCCCATTGCAAATCTACCATTCCAGTGTTTTACTTGCTATATTGCATTTACTTTGCCACCATGGCCTTTTTGCCTTTACCTCCCTTATCTCACCTCATTTGCTCACATCGTATATAGACTTATGTTTCTACTGTATTATTGACTGTATGTTTGTTTTACTCCATGTGTAACTCTGTGTTGTTGTATGTATCGAACTGCTTTGCTTTATCTTGGCCAGGTCGCAATTGTAAATGAGAACTTGTTCTCAACTAGCCTACCTGGTTATATAAAGGTAAAATATATATTTTTTAATAAATACATGTATTACATAAAGATGGCAAGATGCAGTAGATGGAATAGATAACAGTATATACACATGAGATGAGTAATGTAGGGTTTGTAAACATTAAATTAAGTGGCATTGTTTAAAGTGGCCAGTGATACATTTTTTACATCAATTTCCATTATTAAAGTGGCTGGAGTTGAGACAGTATGTTGGCAACAGCCACTCAATATTAGTGGTGGCTGTTTAACAGTCTGATGGCCTTGAGATAGAAGCTGTTTTTCAGTCTCTCGGTCCCTGCTTTGATGCACCTGTACTGACCTCGCCTTCTGGATGTTAACGGAGTGAACAGGCAGTGGCTCGGGTGGTTATTGTCCTTGATGATCTTTATGGCCTTCCTGTGACATCGGGTGGTGTAGGTGTCCTGGAGGGGAGGTAGTTTGCCCCCGGTTATGCGTTGTGCAGACCTCACTACCCTCTGGAGAGCCTTACGGTATTGGGCGGAACAGTTGCCGTACCAGGCGGTGATACAGCCCGACAGGATGCTCTCGATTGTGCATTTCTTCAGCCTCCTGAGGTTGAAGAGGCGCTGCTGCGCCTTCTTCACAACTCTGTTTGTGTGGGTGTACCAATTCAGTTTGTCCATGATGTGTATGCCAAGGAACTTAAAACTTACTACCCTCTCCACTACTGTCCCTTCGATGTGGATAGGGGGGTGCTCCCTCTGCTGTTTCCTGAAGTCCACGATCATCTCCTTTGTTTTGTTGACGTTGAGTGTGAGGTTATTTTCCTGATACCACACTCCGAGGGCCCTCACCTCCTCTCTGTAGGCCATCTCGTTGTTGGTAATCAAGCCTACCACTGTAGTGTCGTCCGCCAACTTGATGATTGAGTTGGAGGGGTGCATGGCCACGCAGTCTTGGGTGAACAGGGAGTAGAGGAGAGAGCTCAGAACATACCCTTGGGGGGCCCCAGTGTTGAGGATAAACGGGGAGGAGCCCACCTGGGGGCGGCCCGTCAGGAAGTCCAGTACCCAGTTGCACAGGGCGGGGTCGAGACCCAGGGTCTCGAGCTTGATGATGAGTTTGGACGGTACTATGGTGTTAAATGCTGAGCTGTAGTCGATGAACAGCATTCTCACATAGGTATTCCTCATGTCCAGATGGGTTAGGGTAGTGTGCAGTGTGGTTGCGATTGCGTCGTCTGTGGACCTATTGTGGCGGTAAGCAAATTCGAGTGGGTCTAGGGTGTCAGGTAGGGTGGAGGTGATATGGTCCTTGACTAGTCTCTCAAAGCACTTCATGATGACGGAAGTGAGTGCTACGGGGCGGTAGTCGTTTAGCTCAGTTACCTTAGCTTTCTTGGGAACAGGAACAATGGAACAGGAACCCTGGTTGCACAATCGATATGCTGATAGAATTTAGGGAGTCTTGTTTTCAGATTAGCCTTGTTAAAATCCCCAGCTACAATTAATGCAGCCTCAGGATATGTGGTTTCCAGTTTACATAGAGTCAAATAAAGTTTGTTCAGGGCCATCGATGTGTCTGCTTGGGGGGGAATATATACGGCTGTGATTATAATCGAAGAGAATTCTCTTGGTAGATAATGAAGTCAACATTTGATTGTGAGGAGTTCTAAGTCAGGTGAACAGAAGGACTTGAGTTCCTGTATGTTGTTATGATCACACCACGTCTCGTTAATCATAAGGCATACCCCCCCCCCCGCCCCTCTTCTTACCAGAAAGATGCTTGTTTCTGTCAAGCTTGTTGTCAAGAGACTGGACATTGGTGAGTAGTAAGCTAGGGAGTGGTGCACGATGTGCCCGTCTCCGGACTCTGACCAGAAGACCGCTTCGTTTGCCCCTTTTACGGCGACGTTGTTTAGGTTCGCCGGCTGGGATCCGATCCATTGTCCTGGGTGATGGGCAAAACACAGGATCCGCTTCGGGAAAGTCGTATTCCTGGTCGTAATGATGGTGAGTTGACGTTGCTCTTATATATTCAGTAGATCCTCCCGACTGTATGTAATTAAACCTAAAATGAGTATATTATGTATGTTTGTAATAGTGTGTTATATGTGAAAACGTGTTCGTATTATAAATTGTATTTTAATGTTTAAAAGCTAGGGGGCAGAATTATCACTTTGGATAAATAGCGTGCCCAATTTCAACTTCCTGCTACTCATGCCAAGAATATAAGATATGCATACTATTAGTAGATTTGGATAGAAAACACTCTGAAGTTTCTAAAACTGTTTGAATCATGTCTGTGAGTATAACAGAACTTATGTAGCAGGCAAAACCCAGAGGACTAACTGTTCAGATTTTTTATATTTGTATCTCTCTTCCCTATATTGTCTTTGCCATTGGATATTTAATAGCAAGATCAGATCCTACCGCTTTCACACGATGTCGCCAGTCTTTGGAATATGGCTGAGATTATTCCTTTGTTTTATCAGGAAGTAGATCAACTTGGAACGGGGGACACTTTTGTGAGTTGAGCAAGACGTGAAGAGCAGAGCTTTTTTCTTTTCGTTCATGTATTGAATACAGATTGCACCGTCTACAATTTGATCGATTATTAACGTTTAAAAATACCTAACGTTGTATTACAAAAGTAGTTTGAAATATTTTGGCAAAGTTTATAGACAACTTTTGAAATATTTTGTAGTGACGTTGCGTTTTTCTAAGCTGTTTTTTTATGGATCAAACGCGCTTTATAAATGGACATTTTCGATATATATGGACGGAATTAATCGTACAAAAGGACAATTTGTGTTGTTTATGGGACATATTGGAGTGCCAACAAAAGAAGTTTGTCAAAGGTAATGCATGTTTTATATTTTATTTCAACGTTTTGTGTAGCGCCTGCTACGCTAGCTCTTTTGTTTACTACTGGTGCAGATGGGTGCATGCTATCAGATAATAGTTTCTTATGCTTTCGCCGAAAAGCATTTTTAAAATCTGACACGTTGGCTGGATTCACAACGAATGTAGCTTTAATTGAGTATCTTACATGTGTGATTTAATGAAAGTTTGAATTTTATAGCATTTTATTTGAATCTGGCGCTCTGCATTTCCCCTGGAAATTGGCCAGTTGAGACGCTAGCGTCTCCCTATCCTCAAGAGGATTTATTAAGGACTCTTGGAAGATTAGTCCAAATGGGGACTAAAAGAGATCCAAATAAAATAAAATCAAATCAAATCAAAACAGCATTGTATTCTTTCACTGTAATAGCTACTGTAAATTGGACAGTGCAGTTAGATTAACAAGAATGTGAGCTTTCTGACCATATCAGATATGTCTATGTCCTTGTTCTTGTTACTTACAACGTCATGCTACTCACATTAGCGCACATTAGCTCAACCATCCCGAGGGTGGGACACCGATCTGTAGAGATCCTTTTAACCCACTGTTCCCCGGTAGGCCGTCATTGTAAAAAACAATTTGTTCGTAACCTGCCAAGTTGAATAAAGGTGAAATAAAATACACATGTAAATTCCCTGTATAGTGCACTACTTTGGACCAGGCCCCATGCTCTTTATTTCTTTCTTTCTTTTTATGCTCTCCCTTTTTTATTTTATTTTTTATTTCACCTTTATTTAACCATTGCCCTCCTAACTATCCCTTGCTCCTCCAGTAAGTACAGTAGGAAGGTAAGATAGAGGGGGAGGGTCTGGAGGAGGGGTGAGGTTATTTTATTTTATTAGAGTCGGATCATCACACATACACAGCCTCTGTGGGAACCAGGGAGAAGGAGCATCCATTTCCGTTTTGGGAATTCTCAAACTGTGGGA
>NW_027260133.1:0-15905 GCF_045791955.1 Oncorhynchus clarkii lewisi
GGTGTCACACCCTGGTCAAAGTATTTTGTGTTTATCTTTATTTATTTGGTCAGGCCAGGGTGTGGCATGGGTTTTTGTATGTGGTGTGTATGTATGGGGATTGTAGCTAGTGGGGTGTTCTAGTTAAGTCTATGGCTGTCTGAAGTGGTTCTCAATCAGAGGCAGGTGTTTATCGTTGTCTCTGATTGGGAACCATATTTAGGCAGCCATATTCTTTGAGTTTGTCGTGGGTGATTGTTCCTGTCTATGTGTTTTCACCAGATAGGCTGTTTAGGTTTTCGTTACGTTCATTACGTTCTTTATTTTGTAGTATTTGTATTGATTCGTGTTTTACATTTGTTCATTAAAACATGGATCGCAATCTACACGCTGCATTTTGGTCCGACTCTCCTTCGCATCAAGAAAACCGTTACAGAATCACCCACCACAAAGGGACCAAGCAGCGTGTCAACAGGCAAGAACAGCCCAAAGTGGAGTACAGTATGGACTATACTTCTTGGGAGGAGATAGACAGGTGGGCGGTCGACCCAGGGAGAGTGCCGGAGCCCGCCTGGGATTCGATGGAGCAGTGCGCGGAAGGATATAGGAGAATGGAGTTTGCGAAGCAAGCAAGGCGGCGCGGACGGAGGCCCCATAGTCAGCCCCAAAAATTTCTTGGGGGGGGGCTCAGGGAGAGTGTGGCAGAGTCAGGAGCCAGACCTGAGCCAACTCTCCCTGTTTATCGTGAGGAGCCAAGGAGGAGACCAGAGCCGGTGTTGGAGGTGAGCGAAACAGAGACTGTGAAGGAGTTAATGGGGAAATTGGAGGTGAGCGAAACAGAGACTGTGAATGAGTTAATGGGGAAATTGGAGGAGAGAGAAATGAGGGAGTTGCTGTGTTGGTGTTTTAAACATGGAATTCGCCCGACGGAGCGTGTCGGGGATTTGATGGCACCTGGGTCAGCGCTCCATACTCGTCCTGAGGTGCGTGTTAGTCGGCTGGTGAAGATGGTGCCAGTCTCACGTACCAGGCCTCCTGTGCACCTCCCTAGCCTTGCACGTTCTGTGCCAGCACCGCTCTCAAGATCTCCAGTACGCCTTCACGGTCTAACCCATCCTGTGCCACCTCCACACCCCAGCCCTCCGGTAGCAGCTCCCCGCACCAGGCTTCCTGTGCGTGTCCTCGGCCCAGTACCACCAGTGCCAGCACCACGCATCAGGCCTACAGTGCGCCTCGCCTGTCCAGCGCTGTCGGAGCCCTCCTCCTCTCCAGCGCTGTCGGAGTCTCCCGCCTGTTTAGCGCTGTTAGAGCCTTCCTTCTCTACAGCGCTGCCGGAGTCTCCCGCCTGTTCAGAACTGCCAGTTAGCATAGAGCTGCCAGTTAGCATAGAGCTGCCAGTTAGCATAGAGCTGCCAGTTAGCATAGAGCTGCCAGTTAGCATAGAGCTGCCAGTCTGCATAGAGCTGCCAGTTAGCATAGAGCTGCCAGTCTGCAAGGAGCTGCCAGTCTGCAAGGAGCTGCCAGTCTGCAAGGAGCCGCCAGAGCTGCCTGTCTGCAGGATGCCGCCAAAGCTGCCAGTCTGCAAGGAGCCGCCAGAGCTGCCAGTCTGCAAGGAGCCGCCAGAGCTGCCAGTCTGCAAGGAGCCGCCAGAGCTGCCAGTCTGCAAGGAGCCGCCAGAGCCGCCAGTTAGCATGGAGCAGCCAGGGCCGCCAGTCAGCATGGAGCAGCCAGGGCCGCCAGTCAGCATGGAGCAGCCAGGGCCGCCAGTCAGCATGGAGCAGCCAGTCAGCATGGAGCAGCCAGTCAGCATGGAGCAGCCAGAGCAGCCAGTCAGCATGGAGCAGCCAGAGCTGCCAGTCAGCATGGAGCAGCCAGTCACATGGAGCAGCCAGAGCTGCCAGTCAGCATGGAGCATCCAGTCAGCATGGAGCAGCCAGAGCTGCCAGTCAGCATGGAGCAGCCAGAGCTGTCAGTCAGCATGGAGCAGCCAGTCAGCATGGAGCAGCCAGAGCTGCCAGTCGACCAGACTCTTCCAGATCTGCCAGTCGACCAGACTCTTCCAGATCTGCCAGTCGACCAGACTCTTCCAGATCTGCCAGTCGACCAGACTCTTCCAGATCTGCCAGTCGACCAGACTCTTCCAGATCTGCCAGTCGACCAGACTCTTCCAGATCTGCCAGTCGACCAGACTCTTCCAGATCTGCCAGTCGACCAGGATCTTCCAGATCTGCCAGTCGACCAGGATCTTCCAGATCTGCCAGTCGACCAGGATCTGCCAGTCAGCCAGGATCTGCCGAAACCACCAGCCAGCCAGGATCTGGTAGATTCATCAACCTGCCTGAGCTTCCTCTCACTCCTGAGCTTCCTCTCACTCCTGAGCTTCCTCTCACTCCTGAGCTTCCCCTCAGTCCCGAGCTGCCTCAGTCCCGAGCTGCCCCTCAGTCCCAATCTGCTCCTCAGTCCAGTGGGGTTCTGGGTGAGGACTACTAGGCCATGGTCGGCGGCGAGGGTGGACTATCCTGGGACGCGAGGAGAAGGGGCTAAGACATTGATTGAGTGGGGTCCACGTCCCGCGCCGGAGCCGCCACCATGGACAGACGCCCACCCGGACCCTCCCTATTGTTTTGAGGTGCGTTCGGGAGTCCGCACCTTAGGGGGGGGGTTCTGTCACACCCTGGTCAAAGTATTTTGTGTTTATCTTTATTTATTTGGTCAGGCCAGGGTGTGGCATGGGTTTTTGTATGTGGTGTGTATGTATGGGGATTGTAGCTAGTGGGGTGTTCTAGTTAAGTCTATGGCTGTCTAAAGTGGTTCTCAATCAGAGGCAGGTGTTTATCGTTGTCTCTGATTGGGAACCATATTTAGGCAGCCATATTCTTTGAGTTTGTCGTGGGTGATTGTTCCTGTCTATGTGTTTTCACCAGATAGGCTGTTTAGGTTTTCGTTACGTTCATTACGTTCTTTATTTTGTAGTATTTGTATTGATTCGTGTTTTACATTTGTTCATTAAAACATGGATCGCAATCTACACGCTGCATTTTGGTCCGACTCTCCTTCGCATCAAGAAAACCGTTACACTTGGACCTAGACTTGGTGCTCTGGTACCACTTATCGTGCGGTAGAAGTGTCTATGACTAGGGAGACTGGAGTCTTTGACAATTTTTAGGGCCTTCCTCTAACACCGCCTAGTATAGAGGTCCTGGATGGCAGGAAGCTTGGCCCCAGTGATGTACTGGGCCGTACGCACTACCCTCTGTAATGCCTTGCGGTCGAAGGCTGAGCAGTTGCCATACCAGGCAGTGATGCAACCAGGCAGTGATGCAACCATGCTCTTGATGGTGTAGCTGTAGAACCTTTTGAGGATCTGAGGACCCATGCCAAATCTTTTCTGTCTCCTGAGGGCGAATAGGTTTTGTTGTGCCCTCTTAACGACTGTCTTGGTGTGCTTGGACCATGTTAGTTTGTTGGTGATGTGGACACCAAGGAACTTGAAGCTCTCAAACTGCTCCACTACAGCCCTGTCGATGAGAAGGGGGGCGTGCTCTGTCCTCTTTTTCCTGTAGTCCACAATCATCTCTTTTGTCTTGATCATGATGAGGGAGAGGTTGTTGTCCTGGCACGGCCAGGTCTCTGACCTTCTCCCTATAGGCTGTCTCGTCGTTGTCTGTGATCAGGCCTACCACTGTTGTGTCATCGGCAAACTTAATGATGGTGTTGGAGTCATGCCTGGCCGTGCAGTCATGAGTGAACAGGGAGTACATGAGGGGACTGAGCACGCACCCCTGAGGGGCCCCTATGTTGAGGATCAGCGTGGCAGATGTGTTGCTACCTACCCTTACCACCTGGGGGCGGCCTGTCAGGAAGTCCAGGATCCAGTTGCAGAGGGAGGTGTTTAGTCCCAGGGCCCTTAGCTTAGTGATGAGCTTTGAGGGCACTATGGTGTTGAACGCGGAGCTGTAGTCAATGAATAGCATTCTCACATAGGTGTCCCTTTTGTCCAGGTGGGAAAGTGTCGTGTGGAGTGCAATAGAGATTGTATCATCTGTTGATCTGTTGGGACGGTATGCAAATTGGAGTGGGTCTAGGGTTTTTGGGATAATGGTGTTGATGTGAGCCATGACCAGTCTTTTAAAGCACTTCATGGCTACAGATGTAGTAGTCATTTAAGCAGGTTACCTTAGTGTTCTTGAGCACAGGGACTATGGTGGTCTGCTTAAAACATGTTGGAATTAAAGATTCGGACAGGAAAGGGTTGAAAATGTCAGTGAAAACACTTGCCAGTTGGTCAGCGCATGCTTGCAGTACGTGTCCTGGTAATCCATCTGGCCCTGCGGCCTTGTGAATGTTGACCTGTTTAAAGGTCTTACTCACATCAGCTGCGGAGAGCGTGATCACACAGCCTTACGGGAACAGCTGGTGCTCTCGTGTATGTTTCAGTGTTATTTGCCTCGAAGCGAGCATAGAAGTAGTTTAGCTCGTCTGGTAGGCTTGTGGGCTGTTCTCGGCTGTGCTTCCCTTTGTAGTCTGTAGTTGTCTGCCACATCCGACGAGTCGGTGTAGTACGTTTCGATCTTAGTCCCGTATTGACGCTTTGCCTGTTTGATGGTTCGTTGCAGGGCATAGTGGGATTTCTGATAAGCTTCCGGGTTAGAGTCTCGCTCCTTGAAAGCGGCAGCTCTAGCCTTTGGCTCAGTGTGGACGTTGCCTGTAATCCATGGCTTCTGGTTGTTGTATGTATGTATGGTCACTGTGGGGACTACGTCATCGATGCACTTATTGATGAAGCCAATGTGTAGAATTGCAGGAAATTAGCTGTAAAACAGCACATTTTTCTCTCCGCCCCTAACAAATTGTGAAATTAACTCTAAAAGGAGAGCTGCTAAAATGTAAGGGGTGGGGGCAACAACATTTCACTTAGGGTCCCCAAAAGAGTAGGGCCGGCTCTGACTGCATATGTGGGTGTGGGTGTGGATGTGGGTATGCAGACACGGGTGCCACTCCGTCCCCTCATGATGACTTCAGATTTTTTGTGGCCCCCATCCCAATTAAGTTTCCCATCCCTGATTTAGATTATGTCCATAATTAGGGCAGTAAAGTCCTTCTGAGATTGAGGATGTCCTAATATGTGTGCTGGGTGGGTCAGAATCCTGTGTCCAGGCAGCAAGCTGCTAGCCTTATGAAGTGCATTGCTAGTCAGCTGTTCTCCTGCAGAAGGAGATGGTATCATCTGTGGTAGATCTCCCTACAGACGCCTGTTGGCCTGTGGATGATGAGCGCAATACTGATTCTGCCTCCGTCCTTTCCTTTCCCTGCTCTGCTCTGGTTAGCATTCCCCAAATGGCACGCTCTATATTCCCCTATGGGTCCTGGTCAAAAGTAGTGCACTATATAGGGAATAGGGAGCCATTTGGGATGTAGCCATGCTCTGCTCTGCTCACACACTCTATGGAGATCCTAGCTGGAGCATCATCTGTATGGAGAGCCTAGCTGGAGCGTCATCTGTATGGAGAGCCTAGCTGGAGCTTCATCTGTATGGAGATCCTAGCTGGAGCTTCATCTGTATGGAGATCCGAGCTGGAGGGTCATCTGTATGGAGATCCTAGCTGGAGCATCATCTGTATGTAGATCCTAGCTGGAGCGTCATCTGTATGGAGATCCTAGCTGGAGCTTCATCTGTATGGAGAGCCTAGCTGGAGCTTCATCTGTATGGAGATCCTAGCTGGAGCTTCATCTGTATGGAGATCCTAGCTGGAGCATAATCTGTATGTAGATCCTAACTGGAGCATCATTTGTATGGCGATCCTAGATGGAGCATCATCTGTATGGAGAGCCTAGCTGGAGCTTCATCTGTATGGAGATCCTAGCTGGAGCTTCATCTGTACGTAGATCCTAGCTGGAGCTTCATCTGTATGGAGATCCTAACTGGAGTGTCCTCTGTATGGAGATCCTAGCTGGAGCTTCATCTGTACGTAGATCCTAGCTGGAGCTTCATCTGTATGGAGATCCTAGCTGGAGTGTCATCTGTATGGAGATCCTAGCTGGAGCTTCATCACGAGTAGCTCTGCTGCTGAATCATAAATCATCTAGATTCACACCATGTAGCAGCAGATGGTAGCACCCTGTTCAACCTCTATGTACGTATGTCCGCTGGCTATATGGCTGACTTAGCTGAACAGCGGAGCAGAGGCACTGAAACATGACAAAAGTCTGTGTTTTGCCTGTCTGGAGTTGAAGTGTAGTGTGTAGCATGTGATCCCCAGTGCTGCCTGTCAATAAAGGCTCTATCATTGCTCTATAACAGATCAGTGAAAATTGATACCTGTCCTATATGGTAATCTAACAACCAACAGTCAGGCAGTCTTTAATGTGTGATGGAAGTTGTTCTGCGAACCACTCTCACACAATGAGTAACCAGAGAGCCTGAGATGTGAAGGCTTATTGTTAGCCCTGCTGAGGTATTGCATTTTGCCTCGGCATTACCTTAGCAGGGCTAACACATTAGACCCAGACACAGGACACCCAAGTCTGAACCCCAGTCAGTCACATGTGCACAACACACCTCCTGGCTCTTAGTTGAACCCAGGATTTATCACAAGAGGAGCCCATTGGGTTCACAGTGGGTTTCTATTGGGTTAACTGTGGGTTTGTATTGAATTTACAGTGGGTTTATATTGAGTTTACAGTGGGTTTATATTGGGTTAACTGTGGGTTTGTATTGGATTTACAGTGGGTTTATATTGGGTTAACTGTGGGTTTATATTGGGTTAACTGTGGGTTTATATTGGGTTAACTGTGGGTTTATATTGGGTTTACAGTGGGTTTATATTGGGTTTATATTGAGTTTACAGTGGGTTTATTTGGGGTTTACAGTGGGTTTATATTGGGTTTACAGTGGGTTTATATTGGGTTTATATTGAGTTTACAGTGGGTTTATTTGGGGTTTACAGTGGGTTTATTTGGGGTTTACAGTGGGTTTATTATGGGTTTACAGTGGGTTTATTCTGGGGTTAATAGTCATCACTGGTCCATGACTTTACTGCTCTCAGTCAGCCTCCTCACCTCAGGGTGTAAACAGCAACAGTCAGTTACTATCTCTCTGCTATGACTCTCAGCCCCTCAGAGTATTTACCTCCCATCAGTATAATCCCCAAGCAGAGGTTATCTGACATGTTAGAGGTGATGGATTAGGAGATGTGTCTTTGTGTGGTAACTAAGCCAGGTAATGATGTCCATGTTAGAGGTGATGGATTAGGAGATGTGTCTTTGTGTGCTAACTAAGCCAGGTAATGATGTCCATGTTAGAGGTGATGGATTAGGAGATGTGTCTTTGTGTGGTAACTAAGCCAGGTAATGATGTCCATGTTAGAGGTGATGGATTAGGAGATGTGTCTTTGTGTGGTAACTAAGCCAGGTAATGATGTCCATGTTAGAGGTGATGTATTAGGAGATGTGTCTTTGTGTGGTAACCAAGCCAGGTAATGATGTCCATGTTAGAGGTGATGGATTAGGAGATGTGTCTTTGTGTGGTAACTAAGCCAGGTAATGATGTTCCATGTTAGAGGTGATGGATTAGGAGATGTGTCTTTGTGTGGTAACTAAGCCAGGTAATGATGTCCATGTTAGAGGTGATGGATTAGGAGATGTGTCTTTGTGTGGTAACTAAGCCAGGTAATGATGTTCCATGTTAGAGGTGATGGATTAGGAGATGTGTCTTTGTGTGGTAACTAAGCCAGGTAATGATGTCCATGTTAGAGGTGATGGATTAGGAGATGTGTCTTTGTGTGGTAACTAAGCCAGGTAATGATGTCCATGTTAGAGGTGATGTATTAGGAGATGTGTCTTTGTGTGGTAACTAAGCCAGGTAATGATGTCCATGTTAGAGGTGATGGATTAGGAGATGTGTCTTTGTGTGGTAACTAAGCCAGGTAATGATGTCCATGTTGTTGACTTGTCTCCCTGGCTGGGTGATGTTGGAGTCAATAGCAATGAAAAGTCACAACAATAACCCAACCACTTCATCTGTTATTTTATTGCCTAATTTTTGGCATTTATTCAGACTCAAGCCCTCCTCGGGATTTGATGCAAACAAGGGTTGAACAATTCTGTTAACTCCCTAAATGCTTAGGTTTTCCAGGAATCCTAGTTGGGGGATTTCAGGTTTCTCTCTACAGACTCCGGGAATCTTCCAGACAGGATTTCTGTAAAACCTATGCATTTTTAAAACACTGTGGCAAATGCCCACTGACAGATCCACTGAAGCTGTGTGTCTGTGTAAAACCCCAGTGTGTGTTCTCCTGATCCAGCACCAGTCTGTATGATGAGTGGGGAGGACTGACAGAGGATTGGGCCATCTGTTTTACTACATGTGGGAAATCTTTGACTGATGACAAAAGTCACAACCAACTGTGTTTGTGATGATGCAAAACTTGAGGATGATTCTTTCTCAACCCTCCCCCTCCTCCTTGGTTGTGTGAACTTATGTTGACTGTTCTTACCATGTTACTGTAGCAAATCTTGTCTAAAAATACCAAAGAGGAAAATGTATTTGGGGAGAGGAATTGGTAGGAATTCTCTCTCTCTCTCTCTCTCTCTCTCTCTCTCTCTCTCTCTCTCTCTCTCTCTCTCTCTCTCTCTCTCTCAAAAACACTATTCTTACAGAATATGGATTCTCTATGGCCAAATAAATCAGTTATCTCTGCAATGCAGTCTATCAAACATTAATGTACAGTATGAATCTAATTCTTCCCGGCTGAAAAAGGAGGATCATAAAAGTGCCCAAAAGCACCAACAAGTAGAGTAATACAGTACTACAGTAATACAGTAATACAGTAATACAGTAATACAGTAATACAATAATACAGTAATACAGTACTACAGTAATACAGTAATACAGTAATACAGTACTACAGTAATACAGTAATACAGTAATACAGTACTACAGTAATACAGTAATACAGTAATACATGTTTTTTGTCATTTAGCAGACACTCTTATCCAGAGAGACTTACAGGAGGAATTAGGGTTAAGTGCCTTTCTCAGGGCTCATTGACAGATTTTTCACCTAATCCTCTTGGGGATTCAAACCAGCGACCTTTCAGTTACCAGACAAACACTATTAACCACTAGGGTACTACAGTAACACAGTACCACAGTGCTACAGTAACAATGTAATACAGTACTACAGCAACACAGTACCACAGTAATACAGTAATACATTACTACAGTAATATGGTACCACAGTACCACAGTACCACTGTACTACAGTACTACAGTACCACACTACCACAGTAATACAGTACTACAGTAACACACTACTACGGTAATACATTACTACAGTAATACGGCACTACAGTACCACAGTACCACTGTACTACAGTACTACAGTACCACACTACCACAGTAAGACAGTACTACTGTACTACAGTAACACACTACTACAGTAATACATTACTATAGTAATAGATTACCACAGTACTGGAGTACCACAGTACTACAATACTACAGTACTACAGTAATACAGTAATACAGTACTGCAGTACCACAGTAATACAGTACTACAGTAATACAGTACTTGAACAGCCGAGCTCATCCATAGTGTGTATGATCTCCCAGCAGCTAAACTGGGTCAAGAACTGCTGTAGAGTAGTCTAGGAAAAGCACTCCCAGGGGGCGTCCTAAATGGCACCATATCCTTTATTTAATGCACTTATTTTGTGAACTAAATAGTAAATATAGTGCACTATGTAGGGAATAGAGTGCCATTTGGGACACAGACCCATAGTCTAGTACAGCAGATTAGTGTCTTGGTCTCTAGGTCTGTCATGCTGCATTAGAGGGCTCTCGCGAGGACAAGCTCCATGACAACAACATGTTCCATAACCAATAGTCATGAACTGTCTCGGCATGATGTGCGTCCCAAATGGCACCCAGTGCCCTATTTAGTGCACTACTCTTCTTTTTTTTACCAGAGTGCTATAGGGAATGGGGTACAATTTGGGACATAACCTGAGAGTCACAGTGAGCAGGACAAATAAGGTGCCATGTAGAGAAAGAGGGAGAAGATAATGGACTTATTTCAATGAATCTGATGTTGATATTGTTAACCACTCTGTTTTCTACCAGGCGTAAGATTGACCTGGCCAGATCCACTCTCTAGTTCTGTTTCACTCATGGCTTCCTTCCTCAGAGATTTATGGAAAATATTTGATCCTTTCTCTATTGGACTGAGCCCAATCATGGGAAGACATTAACACTGTCTCAGCTTGGTCCACCCATATGCTAAATGCACACACTACTGAGAGTCTCTGGATGAAAAGTGTCTGCTAAATGCATCATTATATTCTAAACAACCTGTCTCTGTATGGGCGTACGGGCCAATGACACGTTGGACGTTGGAGACAGTCGCAGCATATTGTTGTGTTGGTATTACGTTACCATGGAAACGTTTTGTTAACTCTGACAACATTATTCAAGTCATAATGTCATTTAAATGTCCCCATCTGAAGCAGAAGCAGGGCAGTAAAGCTGTAGACACATACAGTAACTGAAATGACAGCTACAGTAACTCTTCAACAGTCAAAACAGTAAATAAAGAAGGACCAATTACCTGTAATCAGTTCTTTGGGCACAGAGAAGTAAGTTTCCATTAATGTCAGTTGATGTCTGTCCGGTGCTGGAACAGAGATGAGAGAGGTTCTGTATGACACATCTCACAGTGCACTGTTGTGGAATAGCACGGCATAGTACAGCATTCCCTGTCAGTCATCAGGCCATGCTTTGTGTAGTTCTAAGGAGGCTGTGGCTGATTTAAATATGTTACTTCCTCAACAGACCTGTGGTGACAGTGAGTGGTCAAAGATTAATAACTAACCCTGATTCCTTAGCGTTGAGTCCTGGTGCTGAGGCCTAGTGCTGAGGCCTAGTACTGAGTCCTGGTGCTGAGTCCTAGTGCTGAGTCCTAGTGCTGAGTCCTAGTACTGAGGCCTAGTGCTGAGGCCTAGTACTGAGTCCTAGTGCTGAGTCATAATGCTGAGGCCTAGTACGGAGGCCTAGTGCTGAGTCATAATGCTGAGGCCTAGTACTGAGGCCTAGTGCTGAGTTCTAGTGCTGAGCCATAATGCTGAGGCCTAGTGCTGAGTCCTAGTGCTGAGTCATTATGCTGAGGCCTAGTACTGAGGCCTAGTACTGAGGCCTAGTGCTGAGGCCTAGTACTGAGTCCTGGTGCTGAGTCCTAGTGCTGAGTCCTAGTGCTGAGTCATAATGCTGAGGCCTAGAACTGAGTCCTGGTGCTGAGTCCTAGTGCTGAGTCACAATGCTGAGGCCTAGTACTGAGTCCTAGTGCTGAGTCATAATGCTGAGGCCTAGAACTGAGTCCTGGTGCTGAGTCCTAGTGCTGAGTTATAATGCTGAGGCATAGTACTGAGTCCTAGTGCTGGAGTCATATTGCTGAGGCCTAGTACTGAGTCCTGTGCTGAGTCATAATGCTGAGGCCTAGAACTGAGTCCTGGTGCTGAGTCCTAGTGCTGAGTCGTAAAGCTGAGGCCTAGTACTGAGTCCTGGTGCTGAGTCCTAGTGCTGAGTTCTAGTACTGAGGCCTAGTGCTGAGTCCTAGTGCTTAGTCCTAGTACTGAGTCCTAGTGCTGAGTTCTAGTACTGAGTCCTAGTACTGAGTCCTAGTGCTGAGTTCTAGTACTGAGTCCTAGTGCTGAGTCCTAGTGCTAAGTCAAAATTCTGAATAAAAAGCTAATACTATGTGAACCCAGGTCTGTATGTTTGGTTTCCAAAACAGATTCCCAATGACATGGGGGTGACTTTCCTACCGCTGTTGTTCTGACATACACACTGAAAACACAACCTCATTTCCCAGGATAACTTAATCAGCGGCTCAATGAAAGAGGCAGACACTTTTAACAGGGAGAAGTAGATGTGTTGTCTGCCTGCCGAAGAGCTTTCCCTCCAAGCTTTGTTAAAATGGATGAATATGCAGTGGACATCACAGGGGAGAACAGCTCAAAGACAGGCTCCTGGATTGACTGACATTGAGGAGACCAGTTGTACAGTGTTTTGTTTCATTTAAGTACCATTTTATGCACGATTGTGTCTTTCAGCTGTTCAATCAACCAGGCAAATTTTATTCCATTTTGACTTTGCCAATGATTCCAACCTAACCTTTATTTTTTTTTTAACATTTGTCACATTTGCATAATTCGGCTGCCTTGGAGATTACAGTATAAAGTGACAATGACATGATAGAGGTATAAAAGCACAAAGGCCCATCACTGCTTTAGACAGTCTGGCAGGAGAGACATGGACATTCATTCAACATCTAAATCAACAATTGCTCTTTTATTTTCCTGAATTCACATACAATTATATATATTTATCTAATATGATGTTTGGATACGCTGTTTGTCATGTGTACAGATAGCAGCCCCGTTCACTACTATTTTGGGATAAAACGGCAACATGTTTATAGCACGATGATACTTTTCCATTTATACATGTTATAGGAGGTTTCACAAGGTCATTGCTCATGAAGTCTCATTTAATGCACAGAAAAAGTAACAAACCAATACTGGCTGATTATGAAACAAGCAGGAGTGTACCAATTGTGTTTGGAAACTTTTATTAATATAAAAGCCATTCTAAAATCCAATAAAAACAAGGCTTGTGACTAAGTTGTGGTACCAGCCGTGTAGCAACGCAGCAACACTGGGTTTTGGCCCCTGGCAGCGACTCCCTCGCTCTTCCCTAACATTAACAGGAGGTGACGTGCATTCTCTTTAAAGCAGAATTTATCACAATGCAGAAGAACATTTCAATTAATAATGTATGGGTGTTTTCCTTAGAGGTTTAACCAAGGAGCAAAAAACAAGGCATTTCGCATCGCAAAGGCATCAAAAATGTTAATGCAACGTTGGTTGTATTCTCATTATATGGCTGGCTTCTCTCTATGCTTACCACCTACTGTATGGAGGTTGAGGAAGACTTCATTGATTGAGAATATCATTCTTATAATTCATTCATTAATACACAGCTCATTTGAATATCTTTTATCTTCCAAATGAGCTAACAACGTTCATGTGGTTGAAGTGGCAACAGATTGTCTCTTGGTATTAAACCTAACGCTAACAGGTCTCAGTGTAGGTCGATACAGTACAACTTACTACACAGTGTAGGTAGATACAGTACAACTTACTACACAGTGTAGGTCGATACAGTACAACGTACTACACAGTGTAGGTCGATACAGTACAACATACTACACAGTGTAGGTCGATACAGTACACCGTACTACACAGTGGAGGTCGATACAGTACAACGTACTACACAGTGGAGGTCGATACAGTACAACGTACTACACAGTGGAGGTCGATACAGTACAACGTACTACACAGTGGAGGTTGATACAGTAGAACGTACTACACACACAAAGGTTCATGGATTTGATTCTAGACATTATTCTGTTCTCATATAATCAGCCTTTTCATATTTCATGTCTTGTGTGTCATCATCAGAATGCAGGGTTTTCTATAGATCACACCATTGATCCTATCAGCCTACAGTTCAGGTATCAGCTTTCTTCCCAGTGCTTTTATAGAAGACATGCAAGGTTACGCAGCCGGCCAGAGAACTGAGAGGAGAGCTGAGAAGCTGAGAGGAGAGCTGAGAGGAGAGCTGAAAGGAGAGGAGAACAGAAAGGAGAGGAGAACTGAGAGGAGAGCTGAGAAGCTGAGAGGAGAGCTGAGAGGAGAGCTGAAAGGAGAGGAGAACTGAAAGGAGAGGAGAACTGAGAGGAGAGGAGAACTGAGAGGAGAGCTGAGAAGCTGAGAGGAGAGCTGAGAGGAGAGCTGAAAGGAGAGGAGAACTGAAAGGAGAGGAGAACTGAGAGGAGAGGAGAACTGAGAGGAGAGCTGAGAGGAGAGCTGAGAGGAGAGCTGAAAGGAGAGCTGAAAGGAGAGGAGAGCTGAGAGGAGAGGAGAACTGAGAGGAGAGCTGAAAGGAGAGGAGAACTGAGAGGAGAGCTGAGAGGAGAACTGAAAGGAGAGGAGAACTGAGATTAGAGCTGAGAGGAGAGCTGAGAGGAGAGCTGAAATGAGAGGAGAACTGAGAGGAGAGGAGAACTGAGAGGAGAGCTGAGAAGCTGAGAGGACAGCTGAAAGGAGAGGAGAACTGAGAGGAGAGCTGAGAAGCTGAGAGGAGAGGAGAACTGAGAGGAGAGGAGAACTGAAAGGAGAGGAGAACTGAGAGGAGAGCTGAGAAGCTGAGAGGAGAGCTGAAAGGAGAGGAGAACTGAGAGGAGAGCTGAGAAGCTGAGAGGAGAGCTGAGAGGAGAGCTGAGAGGAGAGTTGAGAGGAGAGAGGCTGAAAGGAGAGGAGAACTGTCTGCCTGTCTTTCTGTGGGGGCGTGAATGTCTGGGAGATCACAGGGTCTCATACAGGATCATGACACCTCATTGGGATAAATGGTTTTCATTACCATGTGTTTGATGCTATGAGGGAGAGAGTGTCCATTACTACACCCACCAGTTGCTGCTGCTGAATCACTGTATCATTATTTGCAGTAGTGTAGAGAATTAATGGAGATTGTTGCAGAGCAGAGTGTGGAGAAAGAGAGAGAGAGGGGGGATAGAGGGAGAGAGGGAGAGAGACAGATGGTGATAGGGAGAGACACAGAGGGAGAGAGAGAGGGGGAGAGAAACAGAGGGAGAGAGAGAGAGGGGGAGATAATGAGGGATAGAGAGAGAGAGGGGAGAGAAACAGAGAGAGAGAGAGAGGGGGAGAGAATGAGGGATAGAGAGAGAGAGAGAGGGAGAGAAACAGAGGGAGAGAGAGGGAGAGAAACAGAGGGAGAGAGGGGGGGAGAGAAAGAGGGATAGAGAGAGAGAGAGGGGGGAGAGAAACAGAGGGAGAGAGAGGGGGAGAGAAAGAGGGAGAGAGAGGGGGGGAGAGAAATCACTAACACTTCCCCTTCTTACCTTCTTCTCCTCTCCTCTGTCTCTCCATCCATTCCTCATCCCATTGTTTATAATTAGTCATAATATTACTATTTGTGGGGAATCTAAGCAGAGGCGAGTGGCTGGTTTTGAAATATGGAGAGGAGCAGGAGAGCAGGGAATGACACACAAACAGACACACACGGGAAGGGGAGTCACTGGTTCCTGCTCCAGGGTGTGTCTCTGTATTATGCAGAGTGCACTCTGGTGCCTGTGGTCCCCTCAGGGCCAGTGAGTAGCTGCTTCCATGCAACATTGTCACCGTAAGCGATGCTGCCTGTTCTAGTGCAAAGAAATCATACCAAGCAGCAAGCCCTCATCCTATTCTGCTGCTGCTACTGTACTCTTCCTGCTGTAATTCCCTCTGCTGCTGCCCAGTGCATTAAGAAGAAAAACATGCAACTATTTCTTGCATTTTCCACCTGTGTTAGCCAGCTTAATTTCCTTCTCCTTCTTCCTCCCCTCCCACGCAACAATAGTTTACCGGAGAAATGCAGAGTGGGCAAAGACTACCAGCCATCTAATAATTCGCTGAGTGCTTTTTCAGTGAGTGAATGGTCACACATGGCTTGTTCTGCAATGTGTTTTGTTTTTTCCATTTCAGTACAATTTACTCTGGTATTGTACACATTTCAGTGAAGGAAAGGACAGGCATGCTACCTACCACCAAAGCCCCCATTCAACAGGAATCATCCTACCTCAGAAGACCCATAACAGGTATGTTACCTACCTCAGAAGCACCATAACAGGTATGTTATCTACCTCAGAAGCACCATAACAGGTATGTTACCACCCAGAAGCACCATAACAGGTATGTTACCTACCTGAAGCACCATAACAGGTATGTTATCTACCTCCGAAGACCCATAACAGGTATGTTACCTACCTCAGAAGCACCATAACAGGTATGTTACCTACCTCAGAAGACCCA
>NW_027260134.1:0-15884 GCF_045791955.1 Oncorhynchus clarkii lewisi
TAGTTTAATAAAACACCTGTGATGTACTTTACCTGACCTCCTAGTATAATACAGCACCTGTCGCTGGACTTTACCAGACCTCCTAGTATAATAAAACACCCGTAGTGGACTTTACCTGACCTCCTAGTATAATACAACACCTGTAGAGGACTTATCTGACCTCCTAGTATAATGCAAAACCTGTAGCTGGACTTTACTTGACCTCCTAGTATAATACAACACCTGTAGCTGTACTTTACCTGACCTATTATAATACAACACTTGTCGCTGGACTTTACCTGACCTCCTAGTATAGTACAACACCTGTAGTCACTTTACTCTGACCTCCGAGTATAATACAACACCTGTAGTGGACTTTACCTGACCTCCTGGTATAATACAACACCTGTAGTGGACTTTACCTGACCTCCTAGTATAATACAACACCTGTAGCTGGACTTTACCTGATCTCCTAGTATAATACAACACCTGTAGCTGTACTTTACCTGACCTCCTAGTTTAATACAACACCTGTAGTGGACTTTACCTGACCTCCTAGTATAATACAAGACCTGTAGCTGTACTTTACCTGACCTCCTAGTTTAATACAACACCTGTAGCTGTACTTTACCTGACCTCCTAGTATAATACAACACCTGTAGCTGGACTTTACCTGACCTCCTAGGATAATACAACACCTGTAGTGGACTTTACCTGACCTCCTAGTATAATGCAAAACCTGTAGCTGGACTTTACTTGACCTCCTAGTATAATACAACACCTGTAGTGGACTTTACCTGACCTCCTAGTTTAATACAACACCTGTAGTGGACTTTACCTGGCCTGTTAGTATAATACAACACCTGTAGCTGTACTTTACCTGACCTCCTGGTATAATACAACACCTGTAGCTGGGCTTTACCTCGCCTCCTAGTATAATACAACACCTGTAGCTGGGCTTTACCTCGACCTCCTAGTTTAATACAACACCTGTAGCTGGACTTTACCTGGACTGTTCGTACAATACAACACCTGTAACTGAACTTTACCTGACCTCCTGGTTTAATACAACACCTGTCGCTGGACTTTACCTGACCTCCTAGTATAATACAACACCTGTAGTGGACTTTTTCTGACCTCCTAGTATAATACAACACCAGTCGCTGGACTTTACCAGACCTCCTAGTATAATAAAACACCCGTAGTGGACTTTACCTGACCTCCTAGTATAATACAACACCTGTAGAGGACTTATCTGACCTCCTAGTATAATGCAAAACCTGTAGCTGGACTTTACTTGACCTCCTAGTATAATACAACACCTGTAGCTGTAGTGGACCTCCTAGTACAATACAACACCCTTGACTTTACCTGACCTAGTATAATACAACACCTGACTTTACCTGACCTCCTGGTATAATACAACACCTGTAGTGGACTTTACCTGACCTCCTAGTATAATACAACACCTGTGGCTGGACTTTACCTGACCTCCTAGTATCATATAACACCTGTAGCTGGACTTTACCTGATCTCCTAGTATAATACAACACCTGTAGCTGTACTTTACCTGACCTATTATAATACAACACTTGTCGCTGGACTTTACCTGACCTCCTCCTGTATAATACAACACCTGTAGCTGGACTTTACCTGACCTCAGAGTATAATACAACACCTGTAGTGGACTTTACCTGACCTCCTGGTATAATACAACACCTGTAGTGGACTTTTTCTGACTTCCTAGTATAATACAACACCTGTAGCTGGACTTTACCTGACCTCCGAGTATAATACAACACCTGTAGCTGTACTTTACCTGACCTCCTAGTATAATACAACACCTGTAGCTGGACTTTACCTGACCTCCTAGTATAATACAACACCTGTAGTGGACTTTAACTGACCTCCTAGTATCATACAACACCTGTAGATGGACTTTAACTGACCTCCTAGTATCATACAACACCTGTAGCTGGACTTTACCTGACCTCCTAGGATAATACAACACCTGTAGTGGACTTTTTCTGACCTCCTAGTACAATACAACACCTGTCGCTGGACTTTACCAGACCTCCTAGTATAATAAAACACCCGTAGTGGACTTTACCTGACCTCCTAGTATAATACAACACCTGTAGAGGACTTATCTGACCTCCTAGTATAATACAACACCTGTAGTGGACTTTACCTGACCTCCTAGTATAATACAACACCTGTAGCTGGACTTTACCTGACCTCCTAGGATAATACAACACCTGTAGTGGACTTTACCTGACCTCCTAGTATAATACATCACCTGTAGAGGACTTATCTGACCTCCTAGTATAATGCAAAACCTGTAGCTGGACTTTACTTGACCTCCTAGTATAATACAACACCTGTAGCTGTACTTTACCTGACCTATTATAATACAACACTTGTCGCTGGACTTTACCTGACCTCCTAGTATAATACAACACCTGTAGCTGGACTTTACCTGACCTCCGAGTATAATACAACACCTGTAGTGGACTTTACCTGACCTCCTGGTATAATACAACACCTGTAGTGGACTTTACCTGACCTCCTAGTATAATACAACACCTGTAGCTGGACTTTACCTGATCTCCTAGTATAATACAACACCTGTAGCTGTACTTTACCTGACCTCCTAGTTTAATACAACACCTGTAGTGGACTTTACCTGACCTCCTAGTATAATACAACACCTGTAGCTGTACTTTACCTGACCTCCTAGTTTAATACAACACCTGTAGCTGTACTTTACCTGACCTCCTAGTATAATACAACACCTGTAGCTGGACTTTACCTGACCTCCTAGGATAATACAACACCTGTAGTGGACTTTACCTGACCTCCTAGTATAATGCAAAACCTGTAGCTGGACTTTACTTGACCTCCTAGTATAATACAACACCTGTAGTGGACTTTACCTGACCTCCTAGTTTAATACAACACCTGTAGTGGACTTTACCTGGCCTGTTAGTATAATACAACACCTGTAGCTGTACTTTACCTGACCTCCTGGTATAATACAACACCTGTAGCTGGGCTTTACCTCGCCTCCTAGTATAATACAACACCTGTAGCTGGGCTTTACCTCGCCTCCTAGTATAATACAACACCTTTAGCTGGACTTTACCTGACCTCCTAGTATAATACAACACCTATAGCTGGACTTTACCTGACCTCCTAGTATAATACAACACCTGTAGCTGGACTTTACCTGACTTCCTCGTACAATACAACACCTGTAACTGAACTTTACCTGACCTCCTCGTACCATACAACACCTGTCGCTGGACTTTACCTGACCTCCTAGTATAATACAACACCTGTAGCTGGACTTTACCTGACCTCCTAGTATAATACAACACCTTTCGCTGGACTTTACCAGAACTCCTAGTATAATAAAACACCCGTAGTGGACTTTACCTGACCTCCTAGTATAATACAACACCTGTAGAGGACTTATCTGACCTCCTAGTATAATGCAAAACCTGTAGCTGGACTTTACTTGACCTCCTAGTATAATACAACACCTGTAGCTGTACTTTACCTGACCTATTATAATACAACACTTGTCGCTGGACTTTACCTGACCTCCTAGTACAATACAACACCTGTAGCTTGACTTTACCTGACCTCCGAGTATAATACAACACCTGTAGGTGGAACACCTGTACAACAGTAGTGGACTTTACCTGACCTCCTAGTATAATACAACACCTGTAGCTGGACTTTACCTGACCTCCTAGTATAATACAACACCTGTAGTTTAATACAACACCTGTAGTGGACTTTACCTGACCTCCTAGTATAATACAACACCTGTAGCTGGACTTTACCTGACCTCCTAGTATAATACAACACCTGTAGCTGTACTTTACCTGACCTCCTAGTTTAATACAACACCTGTAGCTGTACTTTACCTGACCTCCTAGTATAATACAACACCTGTAGCTGGACTTTACCTGACCTCCTAGGATAATACAACACCTGTAGTGGACTTTACCTGACCTCCTAGTATAATGCAAAACCTGTAGTGGACTTTACTTGACCTCCTAGTATAATACAACACCTGTAGCTGTACTTTACCTGAACTCCTAGTTTAATAAAACACCTGTGATGTACTTTACCTGACCTCCTAGTATAATACAGCACCTGTCGCTGGACTTTACCAGACCTCCTAGTATAATAAAACACCCGTAGTGGACTTTACCTGACCTCCTAGTATAATACAACACCTGTAGAGGACTTATCTGACCTCCTAGTATAATGCAAAACCTGTAGCTGGACTTTACTTGACCTCCTAGTATAATACAACACCTGTAGCTGTACTTTACCTGACCTATTATAATACAACACTTGTCGCTGGACTTTACCTGACCTCCTAGTATAATACAACACCTGTAGCTGGACTTTACCTGACCTCCGAGTATAATACAACACCTGTAGTGGACTTTACCTGACCTCCTGGTATAATACAACACCTGTAGTGGACTTTACCTGACCTCCTAGTATAATACAACACCTGTAGCTAGTATAATACAACACCTGTAGCTGTACTTTACCTGACCTAGTTTAATACAACACCTGTAGTGGACTTTACCTGACCTCCTAGTATAATACACCTGTAGCTGTACTTTACCTGACCTCCTAGTTTAATACAACACCTGTAGTGGTATAATACAACACCTGTTTACCTGACCTCCTAGTATAATACAACACCTGTAGTGGACTTTACCTGACCTCCTAGTATAATGCAACACCTGTAGCTGGACTTTACTTGACCTCCTAGTATAATACAACACCTGTAGTGGACTTTACCTGACCTCCTAGTTTAATACAACACCTGTAGTGGACTTTACCTGGCCTGTTAGTATAATACAACACCTGTAGCTGTACTTTACCTGACCTCCTGGTATAATACAACACCTGTAGCTGGGCTTTACCTCGCCTCCTAGTATAATACAACACCTGTAGCTGGGCTTTACCTCGCCTCCTAGTATAATACAACACCTTTAGCTGGACTTTACCTGACCTCCTAGTATAATACAACACCTATAGCTGGACTTTACCTGACCTCCTAGTATAATACAACACCTGTAGCTGGACTTTACCTGACTTCCTCGTACAATACAACACCTGTAACTGAACTTTACCTGACCTCCTCGTACCATACAACACCTGTCGCTGGACTTTACCTGACCTCCTAGTATAATACAACACCTGTAGCTGGACTTTACCTGACCTCCTAGTATAATACAACACCTGTCGCTGGACTTTACCAGACCTCCTAGTATAATAAAACACCCGTAGTGGACTTTACCTGACCTCCTAGTATAATACAACACCTGTAGAGGACTTATCTGACCTCCTAGTATAATGCAAAACCTGTAGCTGGACTTTACTTGACCTCCTAGTATAATACAACACCTGTAGCTGTACTTTACCTGACCTATTATAATACAACACTTGTCGCTGGACTTTACCTGACCTCCTAGTATAATACAACACCTGTAGTGGACTTTACCTGACCTCCTGGTATAATACAACACCTGTAGTGGACTTTACCTGACCTCCTAGTATAATACAACACCTGTGGCTGGACTTTACCTGACCTCCTAGTATCATATAACACCTGTAGCTGGACTTTACCTGATCTCCTAGTATAATACAACACCTGTAGCTGTACTTTACCTGACCTCCTAGTATCATACAACACCTGTAGATGGACTTTAACTGACCTCCTAGTATCATACAACACCTGTAGCTGGACTTTACCTGACCTCCTAGTTTAATACAACACCTGTAGTGGACTTTTTCTGACTTCCTAGTATAATACAACACCTGTCGCTGGACTTTACCAGACCTCCTAGTATAATAAAACACCTGTAGTGGACTTTACCTGACCTCCTAGTATAATACAACACCTGTAGAGGACTTATCTGACCTCCTAGTATAATGCAAAACCTGTAGCTGGACTTTACTTGACCTCCTAGTATAATACAACACCTGTAGCTGTACTTTACCTGACCTATTATAATACAACACTTGTCGCTGGACTTTACCTGACCTCCTAGTATAATACAACACCTGTAGTGGACTTTACCTGACCTCCTAGTATAATACAACACCTGTAGCTGGACTTTACCTGACCTCCTAGTATCATATAACACCTGTAGCTGTACTTTACCTGACCTCCTAGTTTAATACAACACCTGTAGTGGACTTTACCTGACCTCCTAGTATAATACAACACCTGTAGCTGTACTTTACCTGACCTCCTAGTTTAATACAACACCTGTAGCTGTACTTTACCTGACCTCCTAGTATAATACAACACCTGTAGTGGACTTTATCTGACCTCCTAGTTTAATACAACACCTGTAGTGGACTTTACCTGGCCTGTTAGTATAATACAACACCTGTAGCTGTACTTTACCTGACCTCCTGGTATAATACAACACCTGTAGCTGGGCTTTACCTCGCCTCCTAGTATAATACAACACCTGTAGCTGGGCTTTACCTCGCCTCCTAGTATAATACAACACCTTTAGCTGTACTTTACCTGACCTCCTAGTATAATACAACACCTATAGCTGGACTTTACCTGACCTCCTAGTATAATACAACACCTGTAGCTGGACTTTACCTGACCTCCTCGTACCATACAACACCTGTAACTGAACTTTACCTGACCTCCTCGTACCATACAACACCTGTCGCTGGACTTTACCTGACCTCCTAGTATAATACAACACCTGTAGCTGGACTTTACCTGACCTCCTAGTATAATACAACACCTGTCGCTGGACTTTACCAGACCTCCTAGTATAATAAAACACCCGTAGTGGACTTTAGCTGACCTCCTAGTATAATACAACACCTGTAGAGGACTTATCTGACCTCCTAGTATAATGCAAAACCTGTAGCTGGACTTTACTTGACCTCCTAGTATAATACAACACCTTTAGCTGTACTTTACCTGACCTCCTAGTATAATACAACACCTATAGCTGGACTTTACCTGACCTCCTAGTATAATACAACACCTGTAGCTGGACTTTACCTGACCTCCTCGTACCATACAACACCTGTAACTGAACTTTACCTGACCTCCTCGTACCATACAACACCTGTCGCTGGACTTTACCTGACCTCCTAGTATAATACAACACCTGTAGCTGGACTTTACCTGACCTCCTAGTATAATACAACACCTGTCGCTGGACTTTACCAGACCTCCTAGTATAATAAAACACCCGTAGTGGACTTTAGCTGACCTCCTAGTATAATACAACACCTGTAGAGGACTTATCTGACCTCCTAGTATAATGCAAAACCTGTAGCTGGACTTTACTTGACCTCCTAGTATAATACAACACCTGTAGCTGTACTTTACCTGACCTCCTGGTATAATACAACACCTGTAGCTGGGCTTTACCTCGCCTCCTAGTATAATACAACACCTGTAGCTGGACTTTACCTGACTTCCTCGTACAATACAACACCTGTAACTGAACTTTACCTGACCTCCTCGTACCATACAACACCTGTTGCTGGACTTTACCTGACCTCCTAGTATAATACAACACCTGTAGCTGGACTTTACCTGACCTCCTAGTATAATACAACACCTGTCGCTGGACTTTACCAGACCTCCTAGTATAATAAAACACCCGTAGTGGACTTTAGCTGACCTCCTAGTATAATACAACACCTGTAGAGGACTTATCTGACCTCCTAGTATAATGCAAAACCTGTAGCTGGACTTTACTTGACCTCCTAGTATAATACAACACCTGTAGCTGTACTTTACCTGACCTATTATAATACAACACTTGTCGCTGGACTTTACCTGACCTCCTAGTATAATACAACACCTGTAGCTGGACTTTACCTGACCTCCGAGTATAATACAACACCTGTAGTGGACTTTACCTGACCTCCTGGTATAATACAACACCTGTAGTGGACTTTACCTGACCTCCTAGTATAATACAACACCTGTGGCTGGACTTTACCTGACCTCCTAGTATCATATAACACCTGTAGCTGGACTTTACCTGATCTCCTAGTATAATACAACACCTGTAGCTGTACTTTACCTGACCTCCTAGTTTAATACAACACCTGTAGTGGACTTTACCTGACCTCCTAGTATAATACAACACCTGTAGCTGTACTTTACCTGACCTCCTAGTTTAATACAACACCTGTAGCTGTACTTTACCTGACCTCCTAGTATAATACAACACCTGTAGCTGGACTTTACCTGACCTCCTAGGATAATACAACACCTGTAGTGGACTTTACCTGACCTCCTAGTTTAATACAACACCTGTAGTGGACTTTACCTGGCCTGTTAGTATAATACAACACCTGTAGCTGTACTTTACCTGACCTCCTGGTATAATACAACACCTGTAGCTGGGCTTTACCTCGCCTCCTAGTATAATACAACACCTGTAGCTGGGCTTTACCTCGCCTCCTAGTATAATACAACACCTTTAGCTGGACTTTACCTGACCTCCTAGTATAATACAACACCTGTAGCTGGACTTTACCTGACTTCCTCGTACAATACAACACCTGTAACTGAACTTTACCTGACCTCCTTGTACCATACAACACCTGTCGCTGGACTTTACCTGACCTCCTAGTATAATACAACACCTGTAGCTGGACTTTACCTGACCTCCTAGTATAATACAACACCTGTAGCTGGACTTTACCTGACCTCCTAGTATAATACAACACCTGTAGTGGACTTTACCTGACCTCCTAGTATAATACAACACCTGTAGCTGGACTTTACCTGGCCTCTAGTATAATACAACACCTATAGCTGGACTTTAGCTGACCTCCTAGTATAATACAACACCTGTAGCTGGACTTTACTTGACCTCCTAGTATAATACAACACCTGTTGTGGACTTTACCTGTACTCCTAGTATAATACAACACCTGTAGCTGGACCTTACCTGACCTCCTTGTATAATGCAACACCTGTCGCTGGACTTTACCTGACCTCCTATTATAAAACAACACCTGTAGCTGGACTTTACTTGACCTCCTAGTATAATACAACACCTGTAGTGGACTTTACCCGACCTCCTAGTATAACACAGCACCCGTAGCTGGACTTTATCTCACCTTCTAGTATAATACAACACCTGTCGCTGGACTTTACCTGACCTCCTAGTATAATACAACACCTGTAGCTGGACTTTACCTGGTGTCCTATTATAATACAACACCTGTCGGTGGACGTTACCTGGCCTCCTAGTATAATACAACACCTGTCGCTGGACTTTACCTGGCCTCCTAGTATAATACAACACCTGTCGCTGGATTTTACCTGACCTCCTAGTATAATACAACACCTGTAGTGAACTTTACCTGACCTCCTAGTATAATACAACACCTGTAGCTGGACTTTTCCTGACCTATTATAATACAACACTTGTCGATGGACTTTACCTGACCTCCTAGTATAATACAACACCTGTAGCTGGACTTTACCTGACCTCCGAGTATAATACAACACCTGTAGCTGGACTTTACCTAACCTCCTAGTATAATACAACACCTGTAGTGGACTTTACCTGACCTCCTAGTATAATACAACACCTGTAGCTGGACTTTACCTGACCTCCTAGTATCATATAACACCTGTAGCTGGACTTTACTTGACCTCCTAGTATAATACAACACCTGTAGTGGACTTTATCTGACCTCCTAGTATAATACAACACCTGTAGCTGTACTTTACCTGACCTCCTAATTTAATACAACACCTGTAGCTGGACTTTACCTAACCTCCTAGTATAATACAACACCTGTACCTGGACTTTACCTGACCTCCTAGTATAATACAACACCTGTAGCTGGACTTTACCTAACCTCCTAGTATAATACAACACCTGTAGCTGGACTTTACCTGACCTAGTATCATACAAAACCTGTAGCTGGACTTTACCTGACCTCATAGTATAATACAACACCTGTAGCTGGGCTTTACCTCGCCTCCTAGTATAATACAACACCTTTCGCTGGACTTCACCTGACCTCCTAGTATAATACAACACCCGTAGCTGGACTTTACCTGACCTCCCAGTATAATGCAACACCTGTAGCTGGACTTTACTTGACCTCCTAGTATAATACAACACCTATAGCTGGACTTTACCTTACCTCCTAGTATAATACAACACTAGCTGGACTTTACCTGGCCTCCTAGTATAATACAACACCTGTTGCTGGACTTTACTTGACCTCCTAGTATAATACAACACCTATGGTGGACTTTACCTGGCCTCCTAGTATAATAAAACATCTGTAGTGGACTTACCCGACCTCCTAGTATAATACAGCACCCGTAGCTGGACTTTACCTCGCCTCCTAGTATAATACAACACCTGTAGCTGGACTTTACCTGACCTCCTAGTATAATACAACACCTGTAGCTGTTCTTTACCTCACCTCCTAGTATAATACAACACCTGTATCTGGACTTTACCTGACCTCCTAGTATAATACAACACCTATAGCTGGACTTTACCTGACCTCCTAGTATAATACAACACCTGTAGCTGGACTTTACCTGACCTCCTCGTACAATACAACACCTGTAGCTGGACTTTACCTGACCTCCTCGTACCATACAACACCTGTCGCTGGACTTTACCTGACCTCCTAGTATAATACAACACCTGTAGCTGGACTTTACCTGGCCTCTAGTATATTACAACACCTATAGCTGGACTTTAGCTGACATCCTAGGATAATACAACACCTGTAGCGGGACTTTACCTGACCTCCTAGTATAATACAACAACAGTAGCTGGACTTTACCTGGCCTCTAGTATAATACAACACCTATAGCTGGACTTTAGCTGACCTCCTAGTATAATACAACACCTGTAGCTGGACTTTACTTGACCTCCTTGTATAATGCAACACCTGTCGCTGGACTTTACCTGACCTCCTAGTATAAAACAACACCTGTAGCTGGACTTTACTTGACCTCCTAGTATAATACAACACCTGTAGTGGACTTTACCCGACCTCCTAGTATAATACAGCACCCGTAGCTGGACTTTATCTCACATTCTAGTATAATACAACACCTGTCGCTGGACTTTACCTGACCTCCTAGTATAATACAACACCTGTAGCTGGACGTTACCTGGCGTCCTATTATAATACAACACCTGTCGGTGGACGTTACCTGGCCTCCTAGTATAATACAACACCTGTCGCTGGACTTTACCTGGCCTCCTAGTATAATACAACACTTGTCGCTGGATTTTACCTGACCTCCTAGTATAATACAAAACCTGTAGCTGGACTTTACCTGACCTCCTTGTAAAGTGCAACACCTGTAGCTGGACTTTATCTGACCTCCTAGTATAATACAACACCTGTAGCTGGACTGTACCTGACCTCCTCGTACAATACAACACCTGTAGCTGGACTTTACCTGACCTCCTAGTATAATACAACAACTGTAGTGGACTTTACCTGGACTCCTAGTATAATACAACACCTGTAGTAGACTTTACCTGGCCTCCTAGTATAATAAAACACCTGCAGTGGACTTTACCTGACCTCCTAGTATAATACAACACCCGTAGCTGGGCATTACCTGATCTCCCCGTACAATACAACACCTGTCGGTGGACGTTAACTGGCCTCCTAGTATAATACCACACCTGTCGCTGGACTTTACCTGGCCTCTAGTATAATACAACACCCGTAGCTGTACTTTATCTGACCTCCTAGTATAATACAACACCCGTAGCTGGACTTTACCTGACCTCCCAGTATAATGCAACACCTGTAGCTGGACTTTACTTGACCTCCTAGTATAATACAACACATATAGCTGGACTTTACCTAACCTCCTAGTATAATACATCACCTGGAGCTGGATTTTAAATGACCTCCAAGTATAATACAACACCTGTAGCTGGACTTTACCTGACCTCCTAGTATAATACAACACCTGTAGCTGGACCTCACCTGACCTCCTAGTATAATACAACACCCGTAGCTGGACTTTACCTGACCTCCCAGTATAATGCAACACCTGTAGCTGGACTTTACTTGACCTCCTAGTATAATACAACACCTGTCGCTGGACTTTACCTGGCCTCCTAGTATAATACAACACTTGTCGCTGGATTTTACCTGACCTCCTAGTATAATACAAAACCTGTAGCTGGACTTTACCTGACCTCCTTGTAAAGTGCAACACCTGTAGCTGGACTTTATCTGACCTCCTAGTATAATACAACACCTGTAGCTGGACTGTACCTGACCTCCTCGTACAATACAACACCTGTAGCTGGACTTTACCTGACCTCCTAGTATAATACAACAACTGTAGTGGACTTTACCTGGACTCCTAGTATAATACAACACCTGTAGTAGACTTTACCTGGCCTCCTAGTATAATAAAACACCTGCAGTGGACTTTACCTGACCTCCTAGTATAATACAACACCCGTAGCTGGGCATTACCTGATCTCCCCGTACAATACAACACCTGTCGGTGGACGTTAACTGGCCTCCTAGTATAATACCACACCTGTCGCTGGACTTTACCTGGCCTCTAGTATAATACAACACCCGTAGCTGTACTTTATCTGACCTCCTAGTATAATACAACACCCGTAGCTGGACTTTACCTGACCTCCCAGTATAATGCAACACCTGTAGCTGGACTTTACTTGACCTCCTAGTATAATACAACACATATAGCTGGACTTTACCTAACCTCCTAGTATAATACATCACCTGGAGCTGGATTTTAAATGACCTCCAAGTATAATACAACACCTGTAGCTGGACTTTACCTGACCTCCTAGTATAATACAACACCTGTAGCTGGACCTCACCTGACCTCCCAGTATAATGCAACACCTGTAGCTGGACTTTACTTGACCTCCTAGTATAATACAACACCTGTAGCTGGACTTTACCTGGCCTCCTAGTATAATACAACACCTATTGCTGGACTTTACTTGACCTCCTAGTATAATACAACACCTGTAGTGGACTTTACCTGGCCTCCTAGTATAATAAAACATCTG
Source organism: Oncorhynchus clarkii lewisi (assembly GCF_045791955.1). Taxonomy (NCBI): domain Eukaryota; kingdom Metazoa; phylum Chordata; class Actinopteri; order Salmoniformes; family Salmonidae; genus Oncorhynchus; species Oncorhynchus clarkii. The sequence goes on from NW_027260134.1 coordinate 13,089, forward strand.
TAGTGGACTTACCCAACCTCCTAGTATAATACAACACCTGTAGATGGGCTTTACCTGACCTCCTAGTATAATACAACACCTGTAGCTGGGCTTTACCTCACCTCCTAGTATAATACAACACCTGTAGCTGGACTTTACCTGACCTCCTAGTACCATACAACACCTGTCGCTGGACTTTACGTGACCTCCTAGTATAATACAACACCTGTAGCTGGACTTTACCTGACCTCCTAGTATCATATAACACCTGTGGCTGGACTTTACCTGACCTCCTAGTATAATACAACACCTGTAGTGGACTTTATCTGACCTCCTAGTATAATACAACACCTGTAGCTGGACTTTACCTAACCTCCTAGTATAATACAACACCTGTAGTGGACTTTACCTGACCTCCTAGTATAATACAACACCTGTAGCTGGACTTTACCTGACCTCCTAGTATCATATAACACCTGTAGCTGGACTTTACTTGACCTCCTAGTATAATACAACACCTGTAGTGGACTTTATCTGACCTCCTAGTATAATACAACACCTGTAGCTGTACTTTACCTGACCTCCTAGTTTAATACAACACCTGTAGCTGGACTTTACCTAACCTCCTAGTATAATACAACACCTGTACCTGGACTTTACCTGACCTCCTAGTATAATACAACACCTGTAGCTGGACTTTACCTAACCTCCTAGTATAATACAACACCTGTAGCTGGACTTTACCTGACCTCCTAGTATCATACAAAACCTGTAGCTGGACTTTACCTGACCTCATAGTATAATACAACACCTGTAGCTGGGCTTTACCTCGCCTCCTAGTATAATACAACACCTTTCGCTGGACTTCACCTGACCTCCTAGTATACAACATACAACACCTATAGCTGGACCTCCTATTACCTTACCTCCTAGTATAATACAACACTAGCTGGACTTTACCTGGCCTCCTAGTATAATACAACACCTGTTGCTGGACTTTACTTGACCTCCTAGTATAATACAACACCTATGGTGGACTTTACCTGGCCTCCTAGTATAATAAAACATCTGTAGTGGACTTACCCGACCTCCTAGTATAATACAGCACCCGTAGCTGGACTTTACCTGACCTCCTAGTATAATACAACACCTGTAGCTGTTCTTTACCTCGCCTCCTAGTATAATTCAACACCTGTATCTGGACTTTACCTGACCTCCTAGTATAATACAACACCTATAGCTGGACTTTACCTGACCTCCTAGTATAATACAACACCTGTAGCTGGACTTTACCTGACCTCCTCGTACCATACAACACCTGTCGCTGGACTTTACCTGACATCCTAGGATAATACAACACCTGTAGCGGGACTTTACCTGACCTCCTCGTACCATACAACACCTGTAGCTGGACTTTATCTGACCTCCTAGTATCATATAACACCTGTGGCTGGACTTTACCTGACCTCCTAGTATAATACAACACCTGTAGTGGACTTTATCTGACCTCCTAGTATAATACAACACCTGTAGCTGGACTTTACCTAACCTCCTAGTATAATACAACACCTGTAGTGGACTTTACCTGACCTCCTAGTATAATACAACACCTGTAGCTGGACTTTACCTGACCTCCTAGTATAATACAACACCTGTAGCTGGACTTTACCTGGCCTCCTAGTATAATACAACACCTATTGCTGGACTTTACTTGACCTCCTAGTATAATACAACACCTGTAGTGGACTTTACCTGGCCTCCTAGTATAATAAAACATCTGTAGTGGACTTACCCAACCTCCTAGTATAATACAGCACCCGTAGCTGGGCTTTACCTCGCCTCCTAGTATAATACAACACCTGTAGCTGGGACTTTACCACGCCTCCTAGTATAATACAACACCTGTAGCTGGACTTTACTTGACCTCCTAGTATAATACAACACCTGTAGATGGGCTTTACCTGACCTCCTAGTATAATACAACACCTGTAGCTGGGCTTTACCTCACCTCCTAGTATAATACAACACCTGTAGCTGGACTTTACCTGACCTCCTAGTACCATACAACACCTGTCGCTGGACTTTACGTGACCTCCTAGTATAATACAACACCTGTAGCTGGACTTTATCTGACCTCCTAGTATCATATAACACCTGTGGCTGGACTTTACCTGACCTCCTAGTATAATACAACACCTGTAGTGGACTTTATCTGACCTCCTAGTATAATACAACACCTGTAGCTGGACTTTACCTAACCTCCTAGTATAATACAACACCTGTAGTGGACTTTACCTGACCTCCTAGTATAATACAACACCTGTAGCTGGACTTTACCTGACCTCCTAGTATCATATAACACCTGTAGCTGGACTTTACTTGACCTCCTAGTATAATACAACACCTGTAGTGGACTTTATCTGACCTCCTAGTATAATACAACACCTGTAGCTGGACTTTACCTAACCTCCTAGTATAATACAACACCTGTACCTGGACTTTACCTGACTTCCTAGTATAATACAACACCTGTAGCTGGACTTTACCTAACCTCCTAGTATAATACAACACCTGTAGCTGGACTTTACCTGACCTCCTAGTATCATACAAAACCTGTTGCTGGACTTTACCTGACCTCATATTATAATACAACACCTGTAGCTGGGCTTTACCTCGCCTCCTAGTATAATACAACACCTTTCGCTGGACTTCACCTGACCTCCTAGTATAATACAACACCCGTAGCTGGACTTTACCTGACCTCCCAGTATAATGCAACACCTGTAGCTGGACTTTACTTGACCTCCTAGTATAATA
>NW_027260135.1:0-15868 GCF_045791955.1 Oncorhynchus clarkii lewisi
AAGAAAGGAGAGGCAGGATGAGGAGAGGAGAGGCAGGATGAGGAGAGGAGAGGCAGGATGAGAAGAAAGGAGAGGCAGGATGAGAAGAGGAGAGGCAGGATGAGAAGAAAGGAGACACGGGGTGAGGAGAGGAGAGGCAGGATGAGAAGAAAGGAGAGGCAGGATGAGAAGAAAGGAGAGGCAGGATGAGAAGAAAGGAGAGGCAGGATGAGAAGAAAGGAGAGGCAGGATGAGAAGAAAGGAGAGGCAGGATGAGGAGAGGAGAGGTAGGATGAGGAGAGGAGAGGCAGGATGAGAAGAAAGGAGAGGCAGGATGAGAAGAAAGGAGAGGCAGGATGAGAAGAAAGGAGAGGCAGCATTAGAAGAAAGGAGAGGCAGGATGAGGAGAGGAGAGGCAGGATGAAGAGAGGAGAGGCAGGATGAGGAGAGGAGAGGCAGGATGAGGAGAGGAGAGGCAGGATGAGAAGAGGAGAGGCAGGAGAGAAGAGGAGAGGCAGGATGAGGAGAGGAGAGCCAGGATGAGGAGAGGAGAGGCAGGATGAGAAGAAAGGAGAGGCAGGATGAGGAGAAAGGACACACAGGATGAGGAGAGGAGAGGTAGGGTGAGAAGAAAGGAGAGGCAGGATGAGGAGAGGAGAGGCAGGATGAGGAGAGGAGAGGCAGGATGAGAAGAGGAGAGGCAGGATGAGAAGAGGAGAGGCAGGATGAGGAGAGGAGAGGCAGGATGAGGAGAGGAGAGGCAGGATGAGAAGAAAGGACACACAGGATGAGGAGAAAGGACACACAGGATGAGGAGAGGTAGGGTGAGAAGAAAGGAGAGGCAGGATGAGGAGAGGAGAGGCAGGATGAGGAGAGGAGAGGCAGGATGAGAAGAGGCAGGATGAGAAGAGGAGAGGCAGGATGAGAAGAAAGGAGAGGCAGGATGAGAAGAGGAGAGGCAGGATGAGAAGAAAGGAGACACGGGGTGAGGAGAGGAGAGGCAGGATGAGAAGAAAGGAGAGGCAGGATGAGAAGAAAGGAGACACAGGATGAGGAGAGGAGAGGCAGGATGAGAAGAAAGGAGAGGCAGGATGAGAAGAAAGGAGAGGCAGGATGAGAAGAAACGAGAGGCAGGATGAGAAGAAACGAGAGGCAGGATGAGGAGAGGAGAGGCAGGATGAGAAGAAAGGAGACGCAGGATGAGGAGAGGAGAGGCAGGATGAGAAGAAAGGAGAGGCAGGATGAGAAGAAAGGAGAGGCAGGATGAGAAGAAAGGAGAGGCAGGATGAGAAGAAAGGAGAGGCAGGATGAGGAGAAAGGAGAGGCAGGATGAGGAGAGGAGAGGCAGGATGAGGAGAGGCAGGATGAGAAGAAAGGAGAGGCAGGATGAGAAGAAAGGAGAGGCAGGATGAGAAGAAAGGAGAGGCAGGATGAGAAGGAGAGGCAGGATGAGGAGAGGAGAGGCAGGATGAGGAGAGGAGAGGCAGGATGAGGAGAGGAGAGGCATGATGAGGAGAGGCAGGATGAGACGAAAGGAGAGGCAGGATGAGAAGAAAGGAGAGGCAGGATGAGAAGAAAGGAGAGGCAGGATGAGGAGAGGAGAGGCAGGATGAGGAGAGGAGAGGCAGGATGAGAAGAGGAGAGGCAGGATGAGAAGAGGAGAGGCAGGATGAGAAGAGGAGAGGCAGGATGAGGAGAGGAGAGGCAGGATGAGGAGAGGAGAGGCAGGATGAGAAGAAAGGAGAGGCAGGATGAGGAGAAAGGACACACAGGATGAGGAGAGGAGAGGTAGGGTGAGAAGAAAGGAGAGGCAGGATGAGGAGAGGAGAGGCAGGATGAGGAGAGGAGAGGCAGGATGAGAAGAGGAGAGGCAGGATGAGAAGAGGAGAGGCAGGATGAGGAGAGGAGAGGCAGGATGAGGAGAGGAGAGGCAGGATGAGAAGAAAGGAGAGGCAGGATGAGGAGAAAGGACACACAGGATGAGGAGAGGAGAGGTAGGATAAGAAGAAAGGAGAGGCAGGATGAGGAGAGGAGAGGCAGGATGAGAAGAAAGGAGACACGGGATGAGGAGAGGAGAGGCAGGATGAGGAGAGGAGAGGCAGGATGAGAAGAAAGGAGAGGCAGGATGAGAAGAAAGGAGAGGCAGGATGAGAAGAAAGGAGACACGGGATGAGGAGAGGCGAGGCAGGATGAGAAGAAAGGAGACACAGGATGAGGAGAGGAGAGGCAGGATGAGAAGAAAGGAGACACAGGATGAGAAGAAAAGAGACACAGGATGAGGAGAGGAGAGGCAGGATGGGGAGAAAGGAGACACAGGATGAGGAGAGGAGAGGCAGGATCAGGAGAGGAGAGGCAGGATGAGGAGAGGAGAGGCAGGATGAGGAGAGGAGAGGCAGGAAGAGGAGAGGAGAGGCAGGATGAGGAGAGGAGAGGCAGGATGAGGAGAGGAGAGGCAGGATGAGGAGAGGCAGGATGAGACGCAAGGAGAGGCAGGATGAGACGAAAGGAGAGGCAGGATGAGAAGAGGAGAGGCAGGATGAGAAGAAAGGAGAGGCAGGATGAGGAGAAAGGACACACAGGATGAGGAGAGGAGAGGCAGGATGAGAAGAAAGGAGAGGCAGGATGAGGAGAAAGGACACACAGGATGAGGAGAGGAGAGGTAGGATAAGAAGAAAGGAGAGGCAGGATGAGGAGAGGAGAGGCATGATGAGAAGAAAGGAGACACGGGATGAGGAGAGGAGAGGCAGGATGAGAAGAAAGGAGAGGCAGGATGAGAAGAAAGGAGAGGCAGGATGAGAAGAAAGGAGAGGCAGGATGAGAAGAAAGGAGACACGGGATGAGGAGAGGCGAGGCAGGATGAGAAGAAAGGAGACACAGGATGAGGAGAGGAGAGGCAGGATGAGAAGAAAGGAGACACAGGATGAGAAGAAAGGAGAGGCAGGATGAGAAGAGGAGAGGCAGGATGAGAAGAAAGGAGACATGGGGTGAGGAGAGGAGAGGCAGGATGAGAAGAAAGGAGAGGCAGGATGAGAAGAAAGGAGACACAGGATGAGGAGAGGAGAGGCAGGATGAGAAGAAAGGAGAGGCAGGATGAGAAGAAAGGAGAGGCAGGATGAGAAGAAAGGAGAGGCAGGATGAGAAGAAAGGAGAGGCAGGATGAAAAGAAAGGAGACAGGATGAGGAGAGGAGAGGCAGGATGAGAAGAAAGGAGACGCAGGATGAGGAGAGGAGAGGCAGGATGAGAAGAAAGGAGAGGCAGGATGAGAAGAAAGGAGAGGCAGGATGAGAAGAAAGGAGAGGCAGGATGAGAAGAAAGGAGAGGCAGGATGAGAAGAAAGGAGAGGCAGGATGAGGAGAGGAGAGGCAGGATGAGGAGAGGAGAGGCAGGATGAGGAGAGGAGAGGCAGGATGAGAAGAAAGGAGAGGCAGGATGAGGAGAAAGGACACACAGGATGAGGAGAGGAGAGGTAGGATAAGAAGAAAGGAGAGGCAGGATGAGGAGAGGAGAGGCAGGATGAGAAGAAAGGAGACACGGGATGAGGAGAGGAGAGGCAGGATGAGGAGAGGAGAGGCAGGATGAGAAGAAAGGAGAGGCAGGATGAGAAGAAAGGAGAGGCAGGATGAGAAGAAAGGAGACACGGGATGAGGAGAGGCGAGGCAGGATGAGAAGAAAGGAGACACAGGATGAGGAGAGGAGAGGCAGGATGAGAAGAAAGGAGACACAGGATGAGAAGAAAGGAGACACAGGATGAGGAGAGGAGAGGCAGGATGGGGAGAAAGGAGACACAGGATGAGGAGAGGAGAGGCAGGATGAGGAGAGGAGAGGCAGGATGAGGAGAGGAGAGGCAGGAAGAGGAGAGGAGAGGCAGGAAGAGGAGAGGAGAGGCAGGATGAGGAGAGGAGAGGCAGGATGAGGAGAGGAGAGGCAGGATGAGGAGAGGAGAGGCAGGATGAGGAGAGGAGAGGCAGGATGAGGAGAGGCAGGATGAGGAGAGGCAGGATGAGACGAAAGGAGAGGCAGGATGAGACGAAAGGAGAGGCAGGATGAGAAGAGGAGAGGCAGGATGAGAAGAAAGGAGAGGCAGGATGAGGAGAAAGGACACACAGGATGAGGAGAGGAGAGGTAGGATAAGAAGAAAGGAGAGGCAGGATGAGGAGAGGAGAGGCATGATGAGAAGAAAGGAGACACGGGATGAGGAGAGGAGAGGCAGGATGAGGAGAGGAGAGGCAGGATGAGAAGAAAGGAGAGGCAGGATGAGAAGAAAGGAGAGGCAGGATGAGAAGAAAGGAGAGGCAGGATGAGAAGAGGAGAGGCAGGATGAGAAGAAAGGAGACACGGGGTGAGGAGAGGAGAGGCAGGATGAGGAGAGGAGAGGCAGGATGAAAAGAAAGGAGACAGGATGAGGAGAGGAGAGGCAGGATGAGAAGAAAGGAGACACAGGATGAGAAGAAAGGAGAGGCAGGATGAGAAGAGGAGAGGCAGGATGAGAAGAAAGGAGACACGGGGTGAGGAGAGGAGAGGCAGGATGAGGAGAGGAGAGGCAGGATGAAAAGAAAGGAGACAGGATGAGGAGAGGAGAGGCAGGATGAGAAGAGGAGAGGATGAGGAAGGAGAGGCAGGATGAGGAGAGGAGAGAGGCAGGATGAGGAGAGGCAGGATGAGAAGAAAGGAGACACAGGATGAGAAGAAAGGAGACACGGGGTGAGGAGAGGAGAGGCAGGAGAGGAGAGGAGAGGCAGGATGAAAAGAAAGGAGACAGGATGAGGAGAGGAGAGGCAGGATGAGAAGAAAGGAGAGGCAGGATGAGAAGAAAGGAGAGGCAGGATGAGAAGAAAGGAGAGGCAGGATGAGAAGAAAGGAGAGGCAGGATGAGAAGAAAGGAGAGGCAGGATGAGGAGAGGAGAGGCAGGATGAAAAGAAAGGAGACAGGATGAGGAGAGGAGAGGCAGGATGAGAAGAAAGGAGACGCAGGATGAGGAGAGGAGAGGCAGGATGAGAAGAAAGGAGAGGCAGGATGAGAAGAAAGGAGAGGCAGGATGAGAAGAAAGGAGAGGCAGGATGAGAAGAAAGGAGAGGCAGGATGAGAAGAAAGGAGAGGCAGGATGAGAAGAAAGGAGAGGCAGGATGAGGAGAGGAGAGGCAGGATGAGAAGAAAGGAGAGGCAGGATGAGAAGAAAGGAGAGGCAGGATGAGAAGGAGAGGCAGGATGAGGAGAGGAGAGGCAGGATGAAGAGAGGAGAGGCAGGATGAGGAGAGGAGAGGCATGATGAGGAGAGGCAGGATGAGACGAAAGGAGAGGCAGGATGAGAAGAAAGGAGAGGCAGGATGAGAAGAAAGGAGAGGCAGGATGAGGAGAGGAGAGGCAGGATGAGGAGAGGAGAGGCAGGATGAGAAGAGGAGAGGCAGGATGAGAAGAGGAGAGGCAGGATGAGAAGAGGAGAGGCAGGATGAGAAGAGGAGAGGCAGGATGAGGAGAGGAGAGGCAGGATGAGGAGAGGAGAGGCAGGATGAGGAGAGGAGAGGCAGGATGAGAAGAAAGGAGACACGGGGTGAGGAGAGGAGAGGCAGGATGAGGAGAGGAGAGGCAGGATGAGAAGAAAGGAGAGGCAGGATGAGAAGAAAGGAGAGGCAGGATGAGAAGAAAGGAGACACGGGATGAGGAGAGGCGAGGCAGGATGAGAAGAAAGGAGACACAGGATGAGGAGAGGAGAGGCAGGATGAGAAGAAAGGAGACACAGGATGAGAAGAAAGGAGACACAGGATGAGGAGAGGAGAGGCAGGATGGGGAGAAAGGAGACACAGGATGAGGAGAGGAGAGGCAGGATCAGGAGAGGAGAGGCAGGATGAGGAGAGGAGAGGCAGGATGAGGAGAGGAGAGGCAGGAAGAGGAGAGGAGAGGCAGGATGAAGAGAGGAGAGGCAGGATGAGGAGAGGAGAGGCAGGATGAGGAGAGGAGAGGCAGGATGAGGAGAGGAGAGGCAGGATGAGGAGAGGCAGGATGAGGAGAGGCAGGATGAGACGAAAGGAGAGGCAGGATGAGACGAAAGGAGAGGCAGGATGAGAAGAGGAGAGGCAGGATGAGAAGAAAGGAGAGGTAGGATGAGGAGAAAGGACACACAGGGAGAGGAGAGGTAGGATAAGAAGAAAGGAGATGCAGGATGAGGAGAGGAGAGGCAGGATGAGAAGAAAGGAGACACGGGATGAGGAGAGGAGAGGCAGGATGAGAAGAAAGGAGAGGCAGGATGAGAAGAAAGGAGAGGCAGGATGAGAAGAAAGGAGAGGCAGGATGAAAAGAAAGGAGACAGGATGAGGAGAGGAGAGGCAGGATGAGAAGAAAGGAGACGCAGGATGAGGAGAGGAGAGGCAGGATGAGAAGAAAGGAGAGGCAGGATGAGAAGAAAGGAGAGGCAGGATGAGAAGAAAGGAGAGGCAGGATGAGAAGAAAGGAGAGGCAGGATGAGAAGAAAGGAGAGGCAGGATGAGGAGAGGAGAGGCAGGATGAGGAGAGGAGAGGCAGGATGAGGAGAGGAGAGGCAGGATGAGAAGAAAGGAGAGGCAGGATGAGGAGAAAGGACACACAGGATGAGGAGAGGAGAGGTAGGATAAGAAGAAAGGAGAGGCAGGATGAGGAGAGGAGAGGCAGGATGAGAAGAAAGGAGACACGGGATGAGGAGAGGAGAGGCAGGATGAGGAGAGGAGAGGCAGGATGAGAAGAAAGGAGAGGCAGGATGAGAAGAAAGGAGAGGCAGGATGAGAAGAAAGGAGACACGGGATGAGGAGAGGCGAGGCAGGATGAGAAGAAAGGAGACACAGGATGAGGAGAGGAGAGGCAGGATGAGAAGAAAGGAGACACAGGATGAGAAGAAAGGAGACACAGGATGAGGAGAGGAGAGGCAGGATGGGGAGAAAGGAGACACAGGATGAGGAGAGGAGAGGCAGGATGAGGAGAGGAGAGGCAGGATGAGGAGAGGAGAGGCAGGAAGAGGAGAGGAGAGGCAGGAAGAGGAGAGGAGAGGCAGGATGAGGAGAGGAGAGGCAGGATGAGGAGAGGAGAGGCAGGATGAGGAGAGGAGAGGCAGGATGAGGAGAGGAGAGGCAGGATGAGGAGAGGCAGGATGAGGAGAGGCAGGATGAGACGAAAGGAGAGGCAGGATGAGACGAAAGGAGAGGCAGGATGAGAAGAGGAGAGGCAGGATGAGAAGAAAGGAGAGGCAGGATGAGGAGAAAGGACACACAGGATGAAGAGAGGAGAGGTAGGATAAGAAGAAAGGAGAGGCAGGATGAGGAGAGGAGAGGCATGATGAGAAGAAAGGAGACACGGGATGAGGAGAGGAGAGGCAGGATGAGGAGAGGAGAGGCAGGATGAGAAGAAAGGAGAGGCAGGATGAGAAGAAAGGAGAGGCAGGATGAGAAGAAAGGAGAGGCAGGATGAGAAGAGGAGAGGCAGGATGAGAAGAAAGGAGACACGGGGTGAGGAGAGGAGAGGCAGGATGAGGAGAGGAGAGGCAGGATGAAAAGAAAGGAGACAGGATGAGGAGAGGAGAGGCAGGATGAGAAGAAAGGAGACACAGGATGAGAAGAAAGGAGAGGCAGGATGAGAAGAGGAGAGGCAGGATGAGAAGAAAGGAGACACGGGGTGAGGAGAGGAGAGGCAGGATGAGGAGAGGAGAGGCAGGATGAAAAGAAAGGAGACAGGATGAGGAGAGGAGAGGCAGGATGAGAAGAAAGGAGAGGCAGGATGAGAAGAAAGGAGAGGCAGGATGAGAAGAAAGGAGAGGCAGGATGAGGAGAGGAGAGGCAGGATGAAAAGAAAGGAGACAGGATGAGGAGAGGAGAGGCAGGATGAGAAGAAAGGAGACGCAGGATGAGGAGAGGAGAGGCAGGATGAGAAGAAAGGAGACGCAGGATGAGGAGAGGAGAGGCAGGATGAGAAGAAAGGAGAGGCAGGATGAGAAGAAAGGAGAGGCAGGATGAGAAGAAAGGAGAGGCAGGATGAGAAGAAAGGAGAGGCAGGATGAGAAGAAAGGAGAGGCAGGATGAGAAGAAAGGAGAGGCAGGATGAGGAGAGGAGAGGCAGGATGAGAAGAAAGGAGAGGCAGGATGAGAAGAAAGGAGAGGCAGGATGAGAAGGAGAGGCAGGATGAGGAGAGGAGAGGCAGGATGAGGAGAGGAGAGGCAGGATGAGGAGAGGAGAGGCATGATGAGGAGAGGCAGGATGAGACGAAAGGAGAGGCAGGATGAGAAGAAAGGAGAGGCAGGATGAGAAGAAAGGAGAGGCAGGATGAGGAGAGGAGAGGCAGGATGAGGAGAGGAGAGGCAGGATGAGAAGAGGAGAGGCAGGATGAGAAGAGGAGAGGCAGGATGAGAAGAGGAGAGGCAGGATGAGAAGAGGAGAGGCAGGATGAGGAGAGGAGAGGCAGGATGAGGAGAGGAGAGGCAGGATGAGGAGAGGAGAGGCAGGATGAGAAGAAAGGAGACACGGGATGAGGAGAGGAGAGGCAGGATGAGGAGAGGAGAGGCAGGATGAGAAGAAAGGAGAGGCAGGATGAGAAGAAAGGAGACACGGGATGAGGAGAGGCGAGGCAGGATGAGAAGAAAGGAGACACAGGATGAGGAGAGGAGAGGCAGGATGAGAAGAAAGGAGACACAGGATGAGAAGAAAGGAGACACAGGATGAGGAGAGGAGAGGCAGGATGGGGAGAAAGGAGACACAGGATGAGGAGAGAGGAGGCAGGATCAGGAGAGGAGAGGCAGGATGAGGAGAGGAGAGGCAGGATGAGGAGAGGAGAGGCAGGATGAGGAGAGGAGAGGCAGGAAGAGGAGAGGAGAGGCAGGATGAAGAGAGGAGAGGCAGGATGAGGAGAGGAGAGGCAGGATGAGGAGAGGAGAGGCAGGATGAGGAGAGGCAGGATGAGGAGAGGCAGGATGAGACGAAAGGAGAGGCAGGATGAGACGAAAGGAGAGGCAGGATGAGAAGAGGAGAGGCAGGATGAGAAGAAAGGAGAGGCAGGATGAGGAGAAAGGACACACAGGGAGAGGAGAGGTAGGATAAGAAGAAAGGAGAGGCAGGATGAGGAGAGGAGAGGCAGGATGAGAAGAAAGGAGACACGGGATGAGGAGAGGAGAGGCAGGATGAGAAGAAAGGAGAGGCAGGATGAGAAGAAAGGAGAGGCAGGATGAGAAGAAAGGAGACACGGGATGAGGAGAGGCGAGGCAGGATGAGAAGAAAGGAGACACAGGATGAGGAGAGGAGAGGCAGGATGAGAAGAAAGGAGACACAGGATGAGAAGAAAGGAGACACAGGATGAGGAGAGGAGAGGCAGGATGGGGAGAAAGGAGACACAGGATGAGGAGAGGAGAGGCAGGATGAGGAGAGGAGAGGCAGGATGAGGAGAGGAGAGGCAGGATGAGGAGAGGAGAGGCAGGAAGAGGAGAGGAGAGGCAGGATGAAGAGAGGAGAGGCAGGATGAGGAGAGGCAGGATGAGACGAAAGGAGAGGCAGGATGAGACGAAAGGAGAGGCAGGATGAGAAGAGGATTGGCAGGATGAGAAGAGGAGAGGCAGGATGAAGAGAGGAGAGGAAGGATGAGGAGAGGAGAGGCAGGATGAGGAGAGGAGAGGCAGGATGAGGAGAGGAGAGGCAGGATGAGGAGAGGAGGGGCAAGATGAGGAGAGGAGAGGCAGGATGAGAAGAGGAGAGGCAGGATGAGGAGAGGAGAGGCAGGATGAGGAGAGGAGAGGCAGGATGAGAAGAAAGGAGAGGCAGGATGAGAAGAAAGGACACACAGGATGAGGAGAGGTAGGATGAGAAGAAAGGAGAGGCAGGATGAGGAGAGGAGAGGCAGGATGAGAAGAAAGGAGACACGGGATGAGGAGAGGAGAGGCAGGATGAGGAGAGGAGAGGCAGGATGAGAAGAAAGGAGAGGCAGGATGAGAAGAAAGGAGAGGCAGGATGAGAAGAAAGGAGACACGGGATGAGGAGAGGCGAGGCAGGATGAGAAGAAAGGAGACACAGGATGAGGAGAGGAGAGGCAGGATGAGAAGAAAGGAGACACAGGATGAGAAGAAAGGAGACACAGGATGAGGAGAGGAGAGGCAGGATGGGGAGAAAGGAGACACAGGATGAGGAGAGGAGAGGCAGGATGAGGAGAGGAGAGGCAGGATGAGGAGAGGAGAGGCAGGATGAGGAGAGGAGAGGCAGGAAGAGGAGAGGAGAGGCAGGATGAAGAGAGGAGAGGCAGGATGAGAAGAGGAGAGGCAGGATGAGAAGAGTAGAGGCAGGATGAGGAGAGGAGAGGCAGGAAAAGGAGAGGAGAGGCAAGATGAGGAGAGGAGAGGCAAGATGAGGAGAGGAGAGGCAGGATGAGGAGAGGAGAGGCAGGATGAGGAGAGGAGAGGCAGGATGAGGAGAGGAGAGGCAGGATGAGAAGAAAGGAGACACAGGATGAGGAGAGGAGAGGCAGGAAGAGGAGAGGCAGGATGAGACGAAAGGAGAGGCAGGATGAGACGAAAGGAGAGGCAGGATGAGAAGAGGAGAGGCAGGATGAGAAGAGGAGAGGCAGGATGAGGAGAGGAGAGGCAGGAAAAGGAGAGGAGAGGCAAGATGAGGAGAGGAGAGGCAAGATGAGGAGAGGAGAGGCAGGATGAGAAGAAAGGAGACACAGGATGAGAAGAAAGGAGACACAGGATGAGGAGAGGAGAGGCAGGATGGGGAGAAAGGAGACACAGGATGAGGAGAGGAGAGGCAGGATGAGGAGAGGAGAGGCAGGATGAGGAGAGGAGAGGCAGGATGAGGAGAGGAGAGGCAGGAAGAGGAGAGGAGAGGCAGGATGAAGAGAGGAGAGGCAGGATGAGGAGAAGAGAGGCAGGATGAGGAGAGGAGAGGCAGGATGAGGAGAGGCAGGATGAGGAGAGGCAGGATGAGGAGAGGCAGGATGAGACGAAAGGAGAGGCAGGATGAGACGAAAGGAGAGGCAGGATGAGAAGAGGATTGGCAGGATGAGAAGAGGAGAGGCAGGATGAAGAGAGGAGAGGAAGGATGAGGAGAGGAGAGGCAGGATGAGGAGAGGAGAGGCAGGATGAGGAGAGGAGAGGCAGGATGAGGAGAGGAGGGGCAAGATGAGGAGAGGAGAGGCAGGATGAGAAGAGGAGAGGCAGGATGAGGAGAGGAGAGGCAGGATGAGGAGAGGAGAGGCAGGATGAGAAGAAAGGAGAGGCAGGATGAGAAGAAAGGACACACAGGATGAGGAGAGGTAGGATGAGAAGAAAGGAGAGGCAGGATGAGGAGAGGAGAGGCAGGATGAGAAGAAAGGAGACACGGGATGAGGAGAGGAGAGGCAGGATGAGGAGAGGAGAGGCAGGATGAGAAGAAAGGAGAGGCAGGATGAGAAGAAAGGAGAGGCAGGATGAGAAGAAAGGAGACACGGGATGAGGAGAGGCGAGACAGGATGAGAAGAAAGGAGACACAGGATGAGGAGAGGAGAGGCAGGATGAGAAGAAAGGAGAGGCAGGATGAGAAGAAAGGACACACAGGATGAGGAGAGGTAGGATGAGAAGAAAGGAGAGGCAGGATGAGGAGAGGAGAGGCAGGATGAGAAGAAAGGAGACACGGGATGAGGAGAGGAGAGGCAGGATGAGGAGAGGAGAGGCAGGATGAGAAGAAAGGAGAGGCAGGATGAGAAGAAAGGAGAGGCAGGATGAGAAGAAAGGAGACACGGGATGAGGAGAGGCGAGGCAGGATGAGAAGAAAGGAGACACAGGATGAGGAGAGGAGAGGCAGGATGAGAAGAAAGGAGACACAGGATGAGAAGAAAGGAGACACAGGATGAGGAGAGGAGAGGCAGGATGGGGAGAAAGGAGACACAGGATGAGGAGAGGAGAGGCAGGATGAGGAGAGGAGAGGCAGGATGAGGAGAGGAGAGGCAGGATGAGGAGAGGAGAGGCAGGAAGAGGAGAGGAGAGGCAGGATGAAGAGAGGAGAGGCAGGATGAGAAGAGGAGAGGCAGGATGAGAAGAGTAGAGGCAGGATGAGGAGAGGAGAGGCAGGAAAAGGAGAGGAGAGGCAAGATGAGGAGAGGAGAGGCAAGATGAGGAGAGGAGAGGCAGGATGAGGAGAGGAGAGGCAGGATGAGGAGAGGAGAGGCAGGATGAGGAGAGGAGAGGCAGGATGAGAAGAAAGGAGACACAGGATGAGGAGAGGAGAGGCAGGAAGAGGAGAGGCAGGATGAGACGAAAGGAGAGGCAGGATGAGACGAAAGGAGAGGCAGGATGAGAAGAGGAGAGGCAGGATGAGAAGAGGAGAGGCAGGATGAGGAGAGGAGAGGCAGGAACAGGAGAGGAGAGGCACGATGAGGAGAGGAGAGGCAAGATGAGGAGAGGAGAGGCAGGATGAGAAGAAAGGAGACACAGGATGAGAAGAAAGGAGACACAGGATGAGGAGAGGAGAGGCAGGATGGGGAGAAAGGAGACACAGGATGAGGAGAGGAGAGGCAGGATGAGGAGAGGAGAGGCAGGATGAGGAGAGGAGAGGCAGGATGAGGAGAGGAGAGGCAGGAAGAGGAGAGGAGAGGCAGGAAGAGGAGAGGAGAGGCAGGATGAGGAGAAGAGAGGCAGGATGAGGAGAGGAGAGGCAGGATGAGGAGAGGCAGGATGAGGAGAGGCAGGATGAGGAGAGGCAGGATGAGACGAAAGGAGAGGCAGGATGAGACGAAAGGAGAGGCAGGATGAGAAGAGGATTGGCAGGATGAGAAGAGGAGAGGCAGGATGAAGAGAGGAGAGGAAGGATGAGGAGAGGAGAGGCAGGATGAGGAGAGGAGAGGCAGGATGAGGAGAGGAGAGGCAGGATGAGGAGAGGAGGGGCAAGATGAGGAGAGGAGAGGCAGGATGAGAAGAGGAGAGGCAGGATGAGGAGAGGAGAGGCAGGATGAGGAGAGGAGAGGCAGGATGAGAAGAAAGGAGAGGCAGGATGAGAAGAAAGGACACACAGGATGAGGAGAGGTAGGATGAGAAGAAAGGAGAGGCAGGATGAGGAGAGGAGAGGCAGGATGAGAAGAAAGGAGACACGGGATGAGGAGAGGAGAGGCAGGATGAGGAGAGGAGAGGCAGGATGAGAAGAAAGGAGAGGCAGGATGAGAAGAAAGGAGAGGCAGGATGAGAAGAAAGGAGACACGGGATGAGGAGAGGCGAGGCAGGATGAGAAGAAAGGAGACACAGGATGAGGAGAGGAGAGGCAGGATGAGAAGAAAGGAGACACAGGATGAGAAGAAAGGAGACACAGGATGAGGAGAGGAGAGGCAGGATGGGGAGAAAGGAGACACAGGATGAGGAGAGGAGAGGCAGGATGAGGAGAGGAGAGGCAGGATGAGGAGAGGAGAGGCAGGATGAGGAGAGGAGAGGCAGGAAGAGGAGAGGAGAGTCAGGATGAAGAGAGGAGAGGCAGGATGAGAAGAGGAGAGGCAGGATGAGAAGAGGAGAGGCAGGATGAGGAGAGGAGAGGCAGGAAAAGGAGAGGAGAGGCAAGATGAGGAGAGGAGAGGCAAGATGAGGAGAGGAGAGGCAGGATGAGGAGAGGAGAGGCAGGATGAGGAGAGGAGAGGCAGGATGAGGAGAGGAGAGGCAGGATGAGAAGAAAGGAGACACAGGATGAGGAGAGGAGAGGCAGGAAGAGGAGAGGCAGGATGAGACGAAAGGAGAGGCAGGATGAGACGAAAGGAGAGGCAGGATGAGAAGAGGAGAGGCAGGATGAGAAGAGGAGAGGCAGGATGAGGAGAGGAGAGGCAGGAAAAGGAGAGGAGAGGCAAGATGAGGAGAGGAGAGGCAAGATGAGGAGAGGAGAGGCAGGATGAGGAGAGGAGAGGCAGGATGAGGAGAGGAGAGGCAGGATGAGGAGAGGAGAGGCAGGATGAGAAGAAAGGAGACACAGGATGAGGAGAGGAGAGGCAGGAAGAGGAGAGGCAGGATGAAGAGAGAGAGGAGAGGCAGGATGAGGAGAGAGAGGAAAGGCAGGATGAGGAGAGAGAGGAGAGGCAGGATGAGGAGAGAGAGGAGAGGCAGGATGAGGAGAGAGAGGAGAGGAGAGGCAGGATGAGGAGAGGAGAGGCAGGATGGACAGCAGAAGAACAGCACACTCCTGGATGGCCTGACTGCCAACACTAAGGCCACATACTGTACATAACAAGCTTATTGGGATATTTCTACAGAATAGAAGAAAGAGATGGGGCTAGATACTATTTGTGTGATTTCATTTGTATGTCTGCACTGTCTTTATACAGTGCCTTGCGAAAGTATTCGGCCCCCTTGAACTTTGCGACTTTTTGCCACATTTCAGGCTTCAAACATAAAGATATAAAACTGTATTTTTTTTGTGAAGAATCAACAACAAGTGGGACACAATCATGAAGTGGAATTGGATATTTCAAACTTTTTTAACAAATCAAAAACTGAAAAATTGGGCGTGCAAAATTATTCAGCCCCCTTAAGTTAATACTTTGTAGCGCCACCTTTTGCTGCGATTACAGCTGTAAGTCGCTTGGGGTATGTCTCTATCAGTTTTGCACATCGAGAGACTGACATTTTTTCCCATTCCTCCTTGCAAAACAGCTCGAGCTCAGTGAGGTTGGATGGAGAGCATTTGTGAACAGCAGTTTTCAGTTCTTTCCACAGATTCTCGATTGGATTCAGGTCTGGACTTTGACTTGGCCATTCTAACACCTGGATATGTTTATTTTTGAACCATTCCATTGTAGATTTTGCTTTATGTTTTGGATCATTGTCTTGTTGGAAGACAAATCTCCGTCCCAGTCTCAGATCTTTTGCAGACTCCATCAGGTTTTCTTCCAGAATGGTCCTGTATTTGGCTCCATCCATCTTCCCATCAATTTTAACCATCTTCCCTGTCCTTGCTGAAGAAAAGCAGGCCCAAACCATGATGCTGCCACCACCATGTTTGACAGTGGGGATGGTGTGTTCAGGGTGATGAGCTGTGTTGCTTTTACGCCAAACATAACGTTTTGCATTGTTTCCAAAAAGTTCAATTTTGGTTTCATCTGACCAGAGCACCTTCTTCCACATGTTTGGTGTGTCTCCCAGGTGGCTTGTGGCAAACTTTAAACAACACTTTTTATGGATATCTTTAAGAAATGGCTTTCTTGCCACTCTTCCATAAAGGCCAGATTTGTGCAATATACGACTGATTGTTGTCCTATGGACAGAGTCTCCCACCTCAGCTGTAGATCTCTGCAGTTCATCCAGAGTGATCATGGGCCTCTTGGCTGCATCTCTGATCAGTCTTCTCCTTGTATGAGCTGAAAGTTTAGAGGGACGGCCAGGTCTTGGTAGATTTGCAGTGGTCTGATACTCCTTCTATTTCAATATTTTCGCTTGCACAGTGCTCCTTTGGATGTTTAAAGCTTGGGAAATCTTTTTGTATCCAAATCCGGCTTTAAACTTCTTCACAACAGTATCTCGGACCTGCCTGGTGTGTTCCTTGTTCTTCATGATGCTCTCTGCGCTTTTAACGGACCTCTGAGACTATCACATTGCAGGTGCATTTATACGGCGACTTGATTACACACAGGTGGATTGTATTTATCATCATTAGTCATTTAGGTCAACATTGGATCATTCAGAGATCCTCACTGAACTTCTGGAGAGAGTTTGCTGCACTGAAAGTAAAGGGGCTGAATAATTTTGCACGCCCAATTGTTCAGTTTTTGATTTGTTAAAAAAGTTTGAAATATCCAATAAATGTCGTTCCACTTCATGATTGTGTCCCACTTGTTGTTGATTCTTCACAAAAAAATACAGTTTTATATCTTTATGTTTGAAGCCTGAAATGTGGCAAAAGGTCGCAAAGTTCAAGGGGGCCGAATACTTTCGCAAGGCACTGTA
>NW_027260136.1:0-15864 GCF_045791955.1 Oncorhynchus clarkii lewisi
TCAGTAACCAGCAGGTAGCCTAGTTGTTAGAGTGTTGTGTCAGTAACCAGCAGGTAGGTAGCCTAGTGGTTAGACTGCTGGGCCAGTAACCAGCAGGTAGCATAGTGGTTAGAGAGTTGGGCCAGTAACCAGCAGGTAGCCTAGTGGTTAGAGTGTTGTGTCAGTAACCAGCAGGTAGGTAGCCTAGTGGTTAGACTGCTGGGCCAGTAACCAGCAGGTAGCATAGTGGTTAGAGTGTTGGGCCAGTAACCAGCAGGTAGCCTAGTGGTCAGAGTGTTGTGTCAGTAACCAGCAGGTAGCCTAGTGGTTAGAGTGTTGTGTCAGTAACCAGCAGGTAGCCTAGTGGTCAGAGTGTTGTGTCAGTAACCAGCAGGTAGCCTAGTGGTCAGAGTGTTGTGTCAGTAACCAGCAGGTAGCCTAGTGGTCAGAGTGTTGTGTCAGTAACCAGCAGGTAGCCTAGTGGTTAGAGTGTTGTGTCAGTAACCAGCAGGTAGCCTAGTGGTTAGTAGTGTCGTGTCAGTAACCAGCAGGTAGCCTAGTGGTTAGGCTAGCCGTTGTCAAAGCTAGCAGGCAGAGGTAGCCTAGTGGTTAGAGTGTTTGTTTATAACTAGCAGGTAGGTAGCCTAGTGGTTAGATTGTGGGTCAGTAGTCCAGCAGGTAGCATAGTGGTTACACTGTGGTTAGTAACCAGCAGGTAGCCTAGTGGTTAGAGTGCTGGGCCAGTAACCAGCAGGTAGCCTAGTGGTTAGACTGCTGGGCCAGTAACCAGCAGGTAGCCTAGTGGTTAGACTGCTGGGCCAGTAACCAGCAGGTAGGTAGCCTAGTGGTTAGAGTGTTGGGCCAGTAACCAGCAGGTAGGTAGCCTAGTGGTTAGAGTGTTGTGTCAGTAACCAGCAGGTAGGTAGCCTAGTGGTTAGAGTGTTGTGTCAGTAACCAGCAGGTAGCCTAGTGGTTAGACTGCTGGGTCAGTAACCAGCAGGTAGGTAGCCTAGTGGTCAGAGTGTTGTGTCAGTAACCAGCAGGTAGCCTAGTGGTTAGAGCGTTGTGTCAGTAACCAGCAGGTAGGTAGCCTAGTGGTTAGAGTGTTGTGTCAGTAACCAGCAGGTAGGTAGCCTAGTGGTTAGAGGGTTGTGTCAGTAACCAGCAGGTAGCCTAGTGGTCAGAGTGTTGTGTCAGTAACCAGCAGGTAGCCTAGTGGTCAGAGTGTTGTGTCAGTAACCAGCAGGTAGCCTAGTGGTTAGAGCGTTGTGTCAGTAACCAGCAGGTAGGTAGCCTAGTGGTTAGAGTGTTGTGTCAGTAACCAGCAGGTAGCCTAGTGGTCAGAGTGTTGTGTCAGTAACCAGCAGGTAGCCTAGTGGTCAGAGTGTTGTGTCAGTAACCAGCAGGTAGCCTAGTGGTTAGAGGGTTGTGTCAGTAACCAGCAGGTAGCCTAGTGGTCAGAGTGTTGTGTCAGTAACCAGCAGGTAGCCTAGTGGTTAGACTGCTGGGCCAGTAACCAGCAGGTAGCCTAGTGGTTAGAGCGTTGTGTCAGTAACCAGCAGGTAGCCTAGTGGTTAGAGTGTTGTGTCAGTAACCAGCAGGTAGGTAGCCTAGTGGTTAGACTGCTGGGCCAGTAACCAGCAGGTAGCATAGTGGTTAGAGAGTTGGGCCAGTAACCAGCAGGTAGCCTAGTGGTTAGAGTGTTGTGTCAGTAACCAGCAGGTAGGTAGCCTAGTGGTTAGACTGCTGGGCCAGTAACCAGCAGGTAGCATAGTGGTTAGAGTGTTGGGCCAGTAACCAGCAGGTAGCCTAGTGGTCAGAGTGTTGTGTCAGTAACCAGCAGGTAGCCTAGTGGTTAGAGTGTTGTGTCAGTAACCAGCAGGTAGGTAGCCTAGTGGTTAGAGTGTTGTGTCAGTAACCAGCAGGTAGCCTAGTGGTCAGAGTGTTGTGTCAGTAACTAGCAGGTAGCCTAGTGGTCAGAGTGTTGTGTCAGTAACCAGCAGGTAGCCTAGTGGTTAGAGCGTTGTGTCAGTAACCAGCAGGTAGCCTAGTGGTCAGAGTGTTGTGTCAGTAACCAGCAGGTAGCCTAGTGGTCAGAGTGTTGTGTCAGTAACCAGCAGGTAGGTAGCCTAGTGGTTAGAGTGTTGTGTCAGTAACCAGCAGATAGGTAGCCTAGTGGTTAGAGTGTTGTGTCAGTAACCAGCAGGTAGCCTAGTGGTCAGAGTGTTGTGTCAGTAACCAGCAGGTAGCCTAGTGGTTAGACTGCTGGGCCAGTAACCAGCAGGTAGCCTAGTGGTTAGACTGCTGGGCCAGTAACCAGCAGGTAGCCTAGTGGTTAGACTGCTGGGCCAGTAACCAGCAGGTAGCCTAGTGGTTAGACTGCTGGGCCAGTAACCAGAAGGTTGCTGGGTCGGAGCCCCTAGTTGACAAGGTAAAAATCTGTCTTTCTGACACTGAGCAAGGCAGTTAACCCACTGTTCCCTGGGCACTGAAGACGTGGATGTTAACTAAGGCATCCCCCCCCCCCCCCCCCCGCTCTGCTCTGATTCAGAGGGGTTGGGTTAAATGCAGAAGACACATTTCAGTTGAATACATTCAGTTGGACAACTGACTAGGTATCCCCATTTCCAAGTCTCCGCTAACGCTGGGAACTTTGCCTTTACATTTCATGTCTGCAATGTAAACAGGTATACATGTATGTAAATGATTTCACAAATAGTTTTTCAAAATAAGATACATGCATTTGTTTTAAGACATGTTGTGCCATAAGTCAATCATGCCACCTGTCAATGATTTGTCAGATCTGTCTACACTTGTAAGATATCCAGACACAATGCACCCAGACTACCTCTGGAATTGGTCAGGAAGATCTGATCACAATAAGATCACAATGAGTCTTTTAAATGTCTACACCTGTCAAAAGATTTGGGTACAATCAGAATGTGGAAAAGATCAGGACACAGGACACATGGGACACATGGGTTGGCAGGGTAGCCTAGTGGTTAGAGCGTTGGACTAGTAACCGGAAGGTTGCAAGTTCAAACCCCTGAGCTGACAAGGTACAAATCTGTCGTTCTGCCCCTGAACAGGCAGAACGACACACTGTTTCTTAGGCCGTCATTGAAAATAAGAATTTGTTCTTAACTGACTTGCCTAGTTAAATAAAAAATAAACGGGGCTTCTGAGGAGAACCTGTTGGTTTAAAGAGCAATACATCTGACAAAGGCATGACCACCAGATAGACTTGACACGTTCTCTGAAGCAGTACGAACATATTTCCTCTTTTATTTACATTCCTTGTTCAAATGTTAACATTTTATAACGCTATAACGCTTGATCAAGTTGGCATTTTTTTTCTCATTAAAATAAATTGGCACAAGTAAAACATATGTAGACAAAAGTTTATTTACACCATACAACATTGTTCATTTTTAAATATTTTATACAGGGCTGCAGATGAGAGAGTTTTAGCCGAGATTCTTCAAGCAAGATTCTGCAGTATTAAAGTTTGTGAAATATATTATTCATATAAAAGTGAGTATTACCTTTATTGCATTTAAAGCAATGAAGAATGTAGCTTTGACAAACATTCATTTTTATATGACAGAAAATCCTCTTTGCCTGCCACTCTCGCTCATATATATTTTATATTATAAAGTAAAAAGTATAGTAATGGCCAAACAGACTTGTTATAAACTTTTTAAAAACCTGCATAAATATATACATTGTGCTTCCAGGGTCCAGTTTTGTGAAATATAAAACTGGATCCAACGAAGCTGGGATTGACATTGTATTATGTCTTCATTTAGCTTTTGAGGTTTATTCATCTAGAAAGATTTTCACCTTTTTGAAACCAATTCTTCTTTACCATGGGTACTCTGAAACACACGATGGTAAATATTGTACACCCACCTGGCTGGCCCGCTGCACTAAGTACACTAGTGAGAATACAAAAAGTAACACTGATGATTTTTGTTGTATTTTTTCCTCCTGTCCTCTGTGTTTTCCTCTTAAATGGTATTGGCACATCATGTCCTTGTCATCCTCCTTTAGAATCCAGATATGTACTAGGCCAAGGCTGTTAGGACAGTCTGTCCATTTTTTTCAGTGCAAAATACATCCTTTCCCCTTTCCTCCATGTCCTGGTTATCATTTTTCTCCTGGTTTTCCTCTTCCTGGTTTTTACTTCCTGGAAGTCTCCTTTCTGGCGTGCATCCAAAATGTCACCCTATTCCCTATATAGTGCACTACCTTTGACCAGAGCCCTATGAGTCCTGTTCAAAAGAGCCCTTTGGGTACTGGTGAAAAAGAGGCCTATAGGACCTGGTCATAAGTAGTGCACTTCATTGGGAATAGGGTGCCATTTTGGACTAATTTCCTGGTTTGTTTAGATCAGATCAGATCAGACCTCTGTCTGGAAGTCTCCTTCCTGGACGTCTAAGGGGAGATTGACACACTTCTCCCACTCTGCTGCGGTCATCTCCAGAGAGTCCTTGGGGTCAGGGTCTAGTACATTCATACTGGCGTAGTTCTGGTACTCACAGGCTGGGTTGTAGCTCTCCCAGGGGTTCTTGTTGGCCATGGCCTTGTCCTTGGGAGGACAGGGACAGGGACAGGTTAGCAGCAGATATGGACAGGGACATAGCAGGACACAGCAGATAGCATGCCTTACAGTCACTAAACATGGTTCACTATAAATTGTTACTATATGTTATACCACATATACTTTATATGTAATATATAGGATAGGGTCAGGGATATATACATACAGGGATATGTGAGGGTTATTACTTAGAAGGGAGCATGCCTCACTGTGACTGGTTACAGTTCTTCTTCTTAAACATTGGGTAACATTGGTTAAATACATTTGAATTTCATCACTTTAAAACATTTATAAACATTCATATGAAAGTTATAATGGATTATCCATGAAAGTTATTATAAAGTGTAGCAAAACAATGGATTATGGCAGAGACTTTGAATCATGCCGTACTGCCTCTATGCATTGATCACCTCAACTAATGTTCTGGTAGAGCATATTAATGGTGTAATGGTTCTATGAGAAGTGTAAGTAACAAAAGGTAATGATAAGTATCTCAAATGTGAATAATATGGTTAGATTATATCATGGAAGAAATCAAATGAATAGTGAGTTCCCTTCCAGCTGGATAACGGTGAAGAGGGACTAGAGGACGAGCTTCCACTGTGTCTGACTGTGTTCTGTTCCCATAATCTGGATGTACTCTCACTGACACTCACAAAGAGACTAGCAGGGAGTCAAATAGGACAGCGAGCAATCGGAGCTGTTACTATGCAGTCAGGGAACACACAATGGTCACTAATGTTGTCTGTAGCTCTGGAGCCTGCCAGCTATTCAGCCAGCCTAGCCAGCACTGCAGTACATTTAATCAGCCAGCCCAGCCAGCACTGCAGTACATTTAATCAGCCAGCCCAGCCAGCAGTGCAGTATACTTAATCAGCCAGCCCAGCCAGCACTGCAGTACATTTAATCAGCCAGCCTAGCCAGCACTGCAGTACATTTAATTAGCCAGCCTAGCCAGCACTGCAGTACATTTAATCAGCCAGCCTAGCCAGCACTGCAGTACATTTAATCAGCCAGCCTAGCCAGCACTGCAGTACATTTAATCAGCCAGCCTAGCCAGCACTGCAGTACATTTAATCAGCCAGCCTAGCCAGCACTGCAGTACATTTAATCAGCCAGCCCAGCCAGCACTGCAGTACATTTAATCAGCCAGCCCAGCCAGCACTGCAGTACATTTCATCAGCCAGCCCAGCCAGCACTGCAGTACATTTAATCAACCAGCCCAGCCAGCACTGCAGTACATTTAATCAACCAGCCCAGCCAGCACTGCAGTACATTTAATCAGCCAGCCCAGCCAGCACTGCAGTACATTTAATCAGCCAGCCTAGCCAGCACTGCAGTACATTTAATTAGCCAGCCTAGCCAGCACTGCAGTACATTTAATCAGCCAGCCTAGCCAGCACTGCAGTACATTTAATCAGCCAGCCTAGCCAGCACTGCAGTACATTTAATCAGCCAGCCTAGCCAGCACTGCAGTACATTTAATCAGCCAGCCTAGCCAGCAATGCAGTACATTTAATCAGCCAGCCCAGCCAGCACTGCAGTACATTTAATCAGCCAGCCCAGCCAGCACTGCAGTACATTTAATCAGCCAGCTTAGCCAGCACTGCAGTACATTTAATCAGCCAGCCCAGCCAGCACAGCAGTACATTTGATCAGCCAGCCCAGCCAGCACTGCAGTACATTTAATCAACCAGCCCAGCCAGCACTGCAGTACATTTAATCAACCAGCCCAGCCAGCACTGCAGTACATTTAATCAGCCAGCCAAGCCAGCACTGCAGTATACTTAATCAGCCAGCCCAGCCAGCACTGCAGTACATTTAATCAGCCAGCCTAGCCAGCACAGCAGTACATTTAATTAGCCAGCCTAGCCAGCACTGCAGTACATTTAATCAGCCAGCCTAGCCAGCACTGCAGTACATTTAATCAGCCAGCCTAGCCAGCACTGCAGTACATTTAATCAGCCAGCCTAGACAGCACTGCAGTACATTTAATCAGCCAGCCTAGCCAGCACTGCAGTACATTTAATCAGCCAGCCTAGCCAGCACTGCAGTACATTTAATCAGCCAGCCTAGCCAGCACTGCAGTACATTTAATCAGCCAGCCCAGCCAGCACTGCAGTACATTTAATCAGCCAGCCCAGCCAGCACTGCAGTACATTTAATCAGCCAGCCTAGCCAGCACTGCAGTACATTTAATCAGCCAGCCCAGCCAGCACAGCAGTACATTTAATCAGCCAGCCCAGCCAGCACTGCAGTACATTTAATCAGCCAGCCCAGCCAGCACTGCAGTACATTTAATCAGCCAGCCCAGCCAGCACTGCAGCACTTTTAATCAGCCAGCCCAGCCAGCACTGCAGTACATTTAATCAGCCAGCCCAGCCAGCAATGCAGTACATTTAATCAGCCAGCCTAGCCAGCACTGCAGTACATTTAATCAGCCAGCCCAGCTAGCACTGCAGTACATTTAATCAGCAAGCCTAGCCAGCACTGCAGTACATTTAATCAGCCAGCCCAGCCAGCACTGCAGTACATTTAATCAGCCAGCCCAGCTAGCCCTGCAGTACATTTAATCAGCAAGCCTAGCCAGCACTGCAGTACATTTAATCAGCCAGCCCAGCCAGCACTGCAGTACATTTAATCAGCCAGACCAGCCAGCACTGCAGTACATTTAATCAGCCAGCCCAGCCAGCACTGCAGTACATTTAATCAGCCAGCCCAGCCAGCACTGCAGTACATTTAATCAGCCAGCCTAGCCAGCACTGCAGTACATTTAATCAGCCAGCCCTGCCAGCACTGCAGTACATTTAATAAACCAGCCCAGCCAGCACTGCAGTATATTTAATCAGCCAGCCCAGCCAACACTGCAGTACATTTATTCAACTAGACCAGCCAGCACTGCAGTACATTTAATCAGCCAGCCCAGCCAGCACTGCAGTACATTTATTCAGCCAGCCCAGCCAGCACTGCAGTACATGTATTCAGCTAGGCCAGCCCAGCTAGCACTGCAGTACATTTAATCAGCAAGCCTAGCCAGCACTGCAGTACATTTAATCAGCCAGCCCAGCCAGCACTGCAGTACATTTAATCAGCCAGCCCAGCCAGCACTGCAGTACATTTAATCAGCCAGCCCAGCCAGCACTGCAGTACATTTAATCAGCCAGCCCAGCCAGCACTGCAGTACATTTAATCAGCCAGCCCAGCCAGCACTGCAGCACTTTTAATCAGCCAGCCCAGCCAGCACTGCAGTACATTTAATCAGCCAGCCCAGCCAGCAATGC
Organism: Oncorhynchus clarkii lewisi; assembly: GCF_045791955.1. Lineage (NCBI taxonomy): Eukaryota > Metazoa > Chordata > Actinopteri > Salmoniformes > Salmonidae > Oncorhynchus > Oncorhynchus clarkii. The sequence goes on from NW_027260136.1 coordinate 7,864, forward strand.
AGTACATTTAATCAGCCAGCCTAGCCAGCACTGCAGTACATTTAATCAGCCAGCCCAGCTAGCACTGCAGTACATTTAATCAGCAAGCCTAGCCAGCACTGCAGTACATTTAATCAGCCAGCCCAGCCAGCACTGCAGTACATTTAATCAGCCAGCCCAGCTAGCCCTGCAGTACATTTAATCAGCAAGCCTAGCCAGCACTGCAGTACATTTAATCAGCCAGCCCAGCCAGCACTGCAGTACATTTAATCAGCCAGACCAGCCAGCACTGCAGTACATTTAATCAGCCAGCCCAGCCAGCACTGCAGTACATTTAATCAGCCAGCCCAGCCAGCACTGCAGTACATTTAATCAGCCAGCACTGCAGTACATTTAATCAGCCAGCCCTGCCAGCACTGCAGTACATTTAATAAACCAGCCCAGCCAGCACTGCAGTATATTTAATCAGCCAGCCCAGCCAACACTGCAGTACATTTATTCAACTAGACCAGCCAGCACTGCAGTACATTTAATCAGCCAGCCCAGCCAGCACTGCAGTACATTTATTCAGCCAGCCCAGCCAGCACTGCAGTACATGTATTCAGCTAGTCCAGCCCAGCCAGCACTGCAGTACATTTAATCTGCCAGCCCAGCCAGCACTGCAGTACATTTAATCAGCCAGTCCAGACCAGCCAGCACTGCAGTACATTTAATCAGCCAGCCCAGCCAGCACTGCAGTACATTTAATCAGCCAGCCCAGCCAGCACTGCAGTACATTTAATCAGCCAGCCTAGCCAGCACTGCAGTACATTTATTCAGCCAGCCCAGCCAGCACTGCCGTACATTTAATCAGCCAGCCTAGCCAGCACTGCAGTACATTTAATCAGCCAGCCCAGCTAGCCCTGCAGTACATTTAATCAGCAAGCCTAGCCAGCACTGCAGTACATTTAATCAGCCAGCCCAGCCAGCACTGCAGTACATTTAATCAGCCAGACCAGCCAGCACTGCAGTACATTTAATCAGCCAGCCCAGCCAGCACTGCAGTACATTTAATCAGCCAGCCCAGCCAGCACTGCAGTACATTTAATCAGCCAGCCTAGCCAGCACTGCAGTACATTTAATCAGCCAGCCCTGCCAGCACTGCAGTACATTTAATCAGCCAGCCCAGCCAGCACTGCAGTATATTTAATCAGCCAGCCCAGCCAACACTGCAGTACATTTATTCAACTAGACCAGCCATACTGCAGTACATTTAATCAGCCAGCCCAGCCAGCACTGCAGTACATTTATTCAGCCAGCCCAGCCAGCACTGCAGTACATGTATTCAGCTAGGCCAGCCCAGCTAGCACTGCAGTACATTTAATCAGCAAGCCTAGCCAGCACTGCAGTACATTTAATCAGCCAGCCCAGCCAGCACTGCAGTACATTTAATCAGCCAGCCCAGCCAGCACTGCAGTACATTTAATCAGCCAGCCCAGCCAGCACTGCAGTACATTTAATCAGCCAGCCCAGCCAGCACTGCAGTACATTTAATCAGCCAGCCTAGCCAGCACTGCAGTACATTTAATCAGCCAGCCCTGCCACCACTGCAGTACATTTAATCAGCCAGCCCAGCCAGCACTGCAGTATATTTAATCAGCCAGCCCAGCCAACACTGCAGTACATTTATTCATTTAGACCAGCCAGCACTGCAGTACATTTAATCAGCCAGCCCAGCCAGCACTGCAGTACATGTATTCAGCTAGTCCAGCCCAGCCAGCACTGCAGTACATGTATTCAGCTAGTCCAGCCCAGCCAGCACTGCAGTACATTTAATCTGCCAGCCCAGCCAGCACTGCAGTACATTTAATCAGCCAGTCCAGCCCAGCCAGCACTGCAGTACATTTAATCAGCCAGCCCAGCCAGCACTGCAGTACATTTAATCAGCCAGCCCAGCCAGCACTGCAGTATATTTAATCAGCCAGCCTAGCCAGCACTGCAGTACATTTATTCAGCCAGCCCAGCCAGCACTGCCGTACATTTAATCAGCCAGCCTAGCCAGCACTGCAGTACATTTAATCAGCCAGCCTAGCCAGCACTGCAGTACATTTAATCAGCCAGCCCAGCCAGCACTGCAGTACATTTATTCAGCCAGCCCAGCCAGCACTGCAGTACATTTAATCAGCCAGCCTAGCCAGCACTGCAGTACATTTATTCAGCCAGCCCAGCCAGCACTGCAGTACATTTATTCAGCCAGCCTAGCCAGCACTTGCAGTACATGTATTCAGCCAGCCCAGCCAGCACTGCAGTACATTTATTCAGCCAGCCCAGCCAGCACTGCAGTATATTTAATCAGCCAGCCTAGCCAGCACTGCAGTATATTTAATCAGCCAGCCCAGCCAGCACTGCAGTACATTTAATCAGCCAGCCCAGCCAGCACTGCAGTACATTTAATCAGCCAGCCCAGCCAGCACTGCAGTACATTTAATCAGCCAGCCCAGCCAGCACTGCAGTACATTTAATCAGCCAGCCCAGCCAGCACTGCAGTACATTTAATCAGCCAGCCCAGCCAGCACTGCAGTACATTTAATCAGCCAGCCCAGCCAGCACTGCAGTACATTTATTCCATAAGAAAAAAAAGAAAAACAAAGGGATGTAGTTTTCTATATAAATGTCCTTGTGGTGGTTACTAAGCAACAAGCAGAGAATTACACTGTGCAGTGGGGCTGATTGAAATGTGAGAGAAGAGAGAGAAGATTACATGACATGGCAGGCCGAGGGGCTAACTGCCTGCCTGCCTACTTGCATGCCGCAGAGCTGACACTATTCTCACACAACAATAGGCCTGAGTGTGTTTTGGTCAACAGGCCAATTTCCCAGGATACAGTGCAGAAAGTAATGCAGAAAGCATTCACTCAGTAGTCATCAAGCCTGAATGACCATGACTGGTCTCTTGAATGATACACATCTGGATTTGAATGGATGAACACTAATTCAGATGGACTACCACGACAGACAACCACCTCACAGTGGCTCTTTTCAATACATCTATTGTACATAGTCTTAACCTTGCCCCCCCCCCCCCCTCCAATTTGCTGGGTGGTGGTAAAGAGAGCCAAGCAGGATCCTTTTCTCGATTCCTTGCATCCTTGTCCGAGTGGAGGGACCTTGGACCTTCTCCTTCAATATGGTTGAGAAGTAGGAGAGGAGTGAATCTGCAGACTGCCTAAATTAGATAATGCCTACCTTCTCTCAGACATGATCTCTCAACTAAAGACTAGTCCCCCCCTCCCCCCCTCACCAGTAGCAGCTGGCAGGCCTGCTAGGTATAGGGCCATGTCACTGAACCCCCTCACCAGTAGCAGCTGGCAGGCCTGTTAGGTATAGGGCCATGTCACTGAACCCCCTCACCAGTAGCAGCTGGCAGGCCTGTTAGGTATAGGGCCATGTCACTGAACCCCATCACCAGTAGCAGCTGGCAGGCCTGCTAGGTATAGGGCCATGTCACTGAACCCCCTCACCAGTAGCAGCTGGCAGGCCTGTTAGGTATAGGACCATGTCACTGAACCCCCTCACCAGTAGCAGCTGGCAGGCCTGCTAGGTATAGGGCCATGTCACTGAACCCCCTCACCAGTAGCAGCTGGCAGGCCTGCTAGGTATAGGGCCATGTCACTGAACCCCATCACCAGTAGCATTTGGCAGGCCTGTTAGGTATAGGGCCATGTCACTGAACCCCATCACCAGTAGCAGCTGGCAGGCCTGTTAGGTATAGGGCCATGTCACTGAACCCCATCACCAGTAGCAGCTGGCAGGCCTGTTAGGTATAGGGCCATGTCACTGGATCTGTTCATTTGCTCAATGACTCACTACGTGTGTTGCTGAGCGGATGGACATCTAAAAAAGACTATCTATCCTGACATGATCTTGTTTTGTACTCTAATTGGTCGACAACCACCAGCTTCAACCAATCACCCCACCTGGATCTTCTCCAGCTCTGTAATTGGTCTACAACAGACGACCGCTGACCAATCATCTCCCTCCTTCACCATTTCCTGTTACTGCTGATTTCCTGTTCCTGGTATTATTACTCACCATGCTGCCCATATTTGGTATGTCTTGAAATCGATCCAGGGTTTGAAATTTCTGATTCAGTTCTTGGAACAGCTCCATGTGTCTTTTCCTGGTGTGCATGACTTTCTGCAATGGCAAGGGGTTCGTTTTTGGTTTGGAAATCAAAGCCAATAATAGTATGGAGATTATAATGCAATGTTTTATCCTCTCCAACCAGTACACCTTTCTGAATAGCATTTAATCTGCCACTGGTATTACAGTAAGCCTGAGACATATTAAAGGGGCCAATGTCTTTTAAGGATTTTTTTGCATATAATGTAAGCCAGTTGAGTAATTACATATAATTTATGGCCAATTTTATTATCAAATCTATCTTTTGCATTTATGCAGAATAGTCAGATTACAAAAAATGGATGGAGAAATGGAATAAACCCACAGAAGTGGTGTGAGACATTTGTGTCTTGGGCTGTCAGACAATGTCATATTTTCCATAGAAAAAGTGCAGAAGTCAGGTGTGAAATGTGCATGTGACCTCAGAAAGCGTAACAGGTTTCAAATCAACTCATAGCCAATGGATGTATGTAGGAGATGGAGGGGAACAACATGAGCAGGGGAGATTTGCTGGCGGCCCTGTACGGGTTTAGATTGACAGCGTTGCTTTTACCTTAACTACGCCACACATAAATACATCTGTTTTGTGTCAAAACCATGTTACTCCAATAAGCTTAAGTGCTACACAAGGTAGTAGTAACATTAAAGGGTAGGGTAAACAAAAATGCTCAGTGTAACAACAGTAGTAAATTAAAGGGTAGGGCGAACACAAATGCTCAGTGTAACAACAGTAGTAAATTAAAGGGTAGGGCAAACACAAATGCTCAGTGTAACAACAGTAGTAAATTAAAGGGTAGGGCGAACAAGAATGCTCAGTGTAACAACAGTAGTAAATTAAAGGGTAGGGCGAACAAGAATGCTCAGTGTAACAACAGTAGTAAATTAAAGGGTAGGGCGAACACAAATGCTCAGTGTAACTACAAAAGCCTGAAGCATGCACTTTGCCAACCAGTAAATTGACTTACTTCAAAGTCCAGATCTTGGTAGCGCGATTTTCTTCTCTGAAGACAAAACAAACATATTGCGGATAATTAGACAGTCTGTTAACATGAGGGGTCATTAACTTCTGAATACTATAGAAATTATAATTATATTAATGAACACTAAATAACATTCTAACCATGACAAAATAAGCCCATTTTATTTTACGGCAACAACGTGACGATCTTCTCACTTGAACACAGCTACACATTCATTCTGTATTTACCTCTGCCACAATTTCTCAGTGGAACATAACAACAAACAAAACCTTAATTTACTTAAACCAACACTTCAACAGTCTTCTCCACTCCAGCCTACCTCTAAGGTTATCCAACACTTCAACAGTCTTCTCCACTCCAGCCTACCTCTAAGGTTATCCAACACTTCAACAGTCTTCTCCACTCCAGCCTACCTCTAAGGTTAAATCAACACTTCAACAGTCTTCTCCACTCCAGCCTACCTCTAAGGTCAAATCAACACTTCAACAGTCTTCTCCACTCCAGTCTACCTCTAAGGTTAAATCAACACTTCAACAGTCTTCTCTTCTCCAGCCTACCTCTAAGGTTAAATCAACACTTCAACAGTCTTCTCCACTCCAGCCTACCTCTAAGGTTAAATCAACACTTCAACAGTCTTCTCCACTCCAGCCTACCTCTAAGGTTAAATCAACACTTCAACAGTATTCTCCACTCCAGTCTACCTCTAAGGTCAAATCAACACTTCAACAGTCTTCTCCACTCCAGCCTACCTCTAAGGTTAAATCAACACTTCAACAGTATTCTCCACTCCAGCCTACCTCTAAGGTTATCCAACACTTCAACAGTCTTCTCCACTCCAGCCTACCTCTAAGGTTAAATCAACACTTCAACAGTCTTCTCCACTCCAGCCTACCTCTAAGGTTATCCAACACTTCAACAGTCTTCTCCACTCCAGCCTACCTCTAAGGTTAAATCAACACTTCAACAGTCTTCTCCACTCCAGCCTACCTCTAAGGTTAAACCAACACTTCAACAGTCTTCTCCACTCCAGCCTACCTCTAAATCAACACTTCAACAGTCTTCTCCACTCCAGCCTACCTCTAAGGTTAAATCAACACTTCAACAGTCTTCTCCACTCCAGCCTACCTATTAGGTTAAATCAACACTTCAACAGTCTTCTCCACTCCAGCCTACCTCTAAGGTTATCCAACACTTCAACAGTCTTCTCTTCTCCAGCCTACCTCTAAGGTTAAATCAACACTTCAACAGTCTTCTCCACTCCAGCCTACCTCTAAGGTTATCCAACACTTCAACAGTCTTCTCTTCTCCAGCCTACCTCTAAGGTTAAACCAACACTTCAACAGTCTTCTCCACTCCAGCCTACCTCTAAGGTTATCCAACACTTCAACAGTCTTCTCCACTCCAGCCTACCTCTAAGGTTAAATCCAACACTTCAACAGTCTTCTCCACTCCAGCCTACCTCTAAGGTTAAATCCAACACTTCAACAGTCTTCTCCACTCCAGCCTACCTCTAAGGTTAAATCAACACTTCAACAGTCTTCTCCACTCCAGCCTACCTCTAAGGTTATCCAACACTTCAACAGTCTTCTCCACTCCAGCCTACCTCTAAGGTTAAATCAACACTTCAACAGTCTTCTCCACTCCAGCCTACCTCTAAGGTCAAATCAACACTTCAACAGTCTTCTCCACTCCAGCCTACCTCTAAGGTTATCCAACACTTCAACAGTCTTCTCCACTCCAGCCTACCTCTAAGGTTAAATCAACACTTCAACAGTCTTCTCCACTCCAGTCTACCTCTAAGGTTATCCAACACTTCAACAGTCTTCTCCACTCCAGCCTACCTCTAAGGTTATCCAACACTTCAACAGTCTTCTCCACTCCAGCCTACCTCTAAGGTTAAATCAACACTTCAACAGTCTTCTCCACTCCAGCCTACCTCTAAGGTTAAATCAACACTTCAACAGTATTCTCCACTCCAGTCTACCTCTAAGGTCAAATCAACACTTCAACAGTCTTCTCCACTCCAGCCTACCTCTAAGGTTATCAACACTTCAACAGTATTCTCCACTCCAGTCTACCTCTAAGGTCAAATCAACACTTCAACAGTCTTCTCCTCTCCAGCCTACCTCTAAGGTTATCCAACACTTCAACAGTCTTCTCCACTCCAGCCTACCTCTAAGGTTAAACCAACACTTCAACAGTCTTCTCCACTCCAGCCTACCTCTAAGGTTATCCAACACTTCAACAGTCTTCTCCACTCCAGCCTACCTCTAAGGTTAAACCAACACTTCAACAGTCTTCTCCACTCCAGCCTACCTCTAAGGTTATCCAACACTTCAACAGTCTTCTCCACTCCAGCCTACCTCTAAGGTTAAATCAACACTTCAACAGTCTTCTCCACTCCAGCCTACCTCTAAGGTTATCCAACACTTCAACAGTCTTCTCCACTCCAGCCTACCTCTAAGGTTAAATCAACACTTCAACAGTCTTCTCCACTCCAGTCTACCTCTAAGGTTAAATCCAACACTTCAACAGTCTTCTCCACTCCAGCCTACCTCTAAGGTTATCCAACACTTCAACAGTCTTCTCCACTCCAGCCTACCTCTAAGGTTATCCAACACTTCAACAGTCTTCTCCACTCCAGCCTACCTCTAAGGTCAAATCAACACTTCAACAGTCTTCTCCACTCCAGCCTACCTCTAAGGTTAAATCAACACTTCAACAGTCTTCTCCACTCCAGCCTACCTCTAAGGTTATCCAACACTTCAACAGTCTTCCCCACTCCAGTCTACCTCTAAGGTTATCCAACACTTCAACAGTCTTCCCCACTCCAGTCTACCTCTAAGGTTAAATCAACACTTCAACAGTCTTCTCTTCTCCA
>NW_027260137.1:0-15851 GCF_045791955.1 Oncorhynchus clarkii lewisi
TAAGTTGTAGCTTAGGCCTTCGCCCCGAATAAACAGTAGAACTGAAAGCCTACATCAAAAAGCCTTATTAGATTGGCTTCCCACCGTTATCAGGAAAGGGATGAGTAATACAGTATGTTCAGTGGCTAGAACGTTAAGTACAGGTTGTGTGTCTTTTTTGTTCTAACGATGACACAGCCGTACAAGACAGTATCTGAGACGTGACAGAAAAAACTTGATCATTATTTATCTTTTATTAAACAAAATAATCACAACACAAACTATACAATGGTCACTTTGAGATTGGATTCTCTGAACAGGAAAATTAAGTCTCAACAAGAAGAGCAATTTGCATGTAACAGGCAAGCTGCGGTTGGTGCTCTGTCCTGTGGACTCGTACATCTTAGGGTGATACACAACATTGTGCTTTACACACCACAACTGATGTCATAAAACACTGCACAACGGGGACAATTTAGTCTATAAAATGTAAGATCTTCAATCAGCTGTGAATGAAAACATAACCATATAACAGAACAAACATCAACTTCACTTGAACCATAGATGTATGTCTATATATGGATCTGAACGTTACACTGTTGTTCAGAACCAGCAGTGTCATTCACACAACCAAGATAATGATTCAATGGATAATGAACATTGGTTGGTTGGTTATGATGATGGGACAATATTAACAACTGTGTAACCATTCACAGTAGACATGAGAGCTTAGGAAAATAAAACATCCAATCAAGATATTTATACATGTGTATATATATAAATAAATAAAACAAATCTGTAATATGTACAACATATTTTTCACGTTTTAAAATGTACAAAATCAACAGGGTGATACCACAGCGAACTGAGGATGTAGTATTTACAGAAACAATACAAACTATATACATATTCTCAAAAATAATAATTAGTATCGTCATATCATACCAGGATGTCATTCAACATCATTCACCATAATTTATTTTGTCAGCTTTCCACCTCAATAAAAAAATCAAACGGTAGGTGTTTTCTTTATGGCTTAACTCTTTAGAACAGTGAGCCGCATACAGACATAAACCAGTGGCCTTTAGTTGGCCTTCAACTAGCCTTCAGCTACTGGCCTTCAACTAGCCTTCAGCTACTGGCCTTCAACTAGCCTTCAGCTACTGGTCTTCAACTAGCCTTCAGCTACTGGTCTTCAACTAGCCTTCAGCTACTGGTCTTCAACTAGCCTTCAGCTACTGGTCTTCAACTAGCCTTCAGCTACTGGTCTTCAACTAGCCTTCAGCTACTGGTCTTCAACTAGCCTTCAGCTACTGGTCTTCAACTAGCCTTCAGCTACTGGTCTTCAACTAGCCTTCAGCTACTGGTCTTCAACTAGCCTTCAGCTACTGGTCTTCAACTAGCCTTCAGCTACTGGTCTTCAACTAGCCTTCAGCTACTGGTCTTCAACTAGCCTTCAGCTACTGGTCTTCAACTAGCCTTCAGCTACTGGTCTTCAACTAGCCTTCAGCTACTGGCCTTCAACTAGCCTTCAGCTACTGGCCTTCAACTAGCCTTCAGCTACTGGCCTTCAACTAGCCTTCAACTACTGGCCTTCAACTAGCCTTCAACTACTGGCCTTCAACTAGCCTTCAACTACTGGCCTTCAACTAGCCTTCAACTACTGGCCTTCAACTAGCATTCAACTACTGGCCTTCAAAATAGCCTTCAGCTGCTGGCCTTCAACTAGCCTTCAGCTGCTGGCCTTCAACTAGCCTTCAGCTACAGGTATTCAGCCATCTTCAAAAACAATGCTCATCGATTTATTGATTTGGATGTAACTTGTTGATGCACAAATTGGAATATATTGAAAATGCACAAGGCGTGTAAAGCCATAACCAGATAGAAGGCAATAAGGCAACAACTCAACTCACTAACTTGTGTAAGGCAACAGTTGACAGGGGCTATAAGATCATATTTACCAAGAGACAATGTCTGCTGCACGTGCCAAGGCAAGAGAACTATCATGTCAGCTATAGTTGACTGTAGTGAAAGGAGGTCATAAGGCATTTGGGCTCTTCTAGACACTGTATACCACATACCGTAAGAACATGTATGTCACTAGACATTACACACATTGCTAGAGTGAGTATAGAAATGCTTGCATTGATGATGGCAAAGGCACCAATATGGAAAGAGACCAATGACAACTCAAAAGTTTCAGCTCTGATTAGTGCCGACAACTCACACGTTTCAGCTCAGAGTAGGGCCGACAACTCACACGTTTCAGCTCAGAGTAGGGCCGACAACTCACACGTTTCAGCTCAGAGTAGGGCCGACAACTCACACGTTTCAGCTCAGAGTAGGGCCGACAACTCACACGTTTCAGCTCAGAGTAGGGCCGACAACTCGCACGTTTCAGCTCAGAGAAGTGTCACACCATAGTTCAATGTCCCCCCTGGGAAAGTCTCCACTTTAAGATGTGGAGATGTTTGGTGCTAAGTGACTAGGCACGTGCTCGTGTCAATGTCAGATGGCAAGGCCATCCAGAGGTCTCAATGTCCATTGTTAAGTACACCATAAACATACAAACTAGGTACTGTTTTCAACCTTCAAAAGATATGACAAGACAGCTTTTTGACTGCAGCCTGTTTTAAACCCACAATCTTCAACACATCCTTCATGTCGTGCTAATTGTGTTTTCTAGTGCTTTCGTCAGGCTGACAAAGGAAGTGGGATCCAACTGAACTCAAGAATCAAATGGGTTGGAAGTGTAGGACGTCTTCTGTACAGTGCTATGCACAATCTTATGCAACATTAGAACAAAAGTTTGCCTATTTTACAGTAAGTAGCCAAATGTACACTCATTTACAAAAGAGCTGCTAAGTGATATGTAACAAAAACAAACAAAGTTGAAGCTGTGTTAGATGGTTGTCATTTTGAACTTCCTTGTGTCAAAGAGCCAAGGTCCAGGACCTAGCCTGGTACCAAATCTGTACATTATGTGCTTAGACATTTATTCTTCTCTCTGACGAGGAGTTAGCCTAAAATACATACATTTGGGACCAGGCCACCTAGGTAAGAACTCTTACATTATGAAAGAACGGACGACTACAGTCCAACTGTGCATTTACTGTGTCTTTCATTTTCAAGTCCTTCCGATGTTTGAAAAAATGGCCCCCAGATGTTTTTTTCTCTTCAGGGTTGTGTTCGAGACCACAACGCTACCAAGTCATTTTTTTGTGTGATTCCGTTTGTATATGTTTCTTCTTCTTCCATTCCTTTTTTTGGGGGTGGGTTTCCATGGCAACCAAGTTATTCTTTCTGAGTTTCTTTTTTCCTTCTTCTTCGTCTTGGATGGCAGCACAGTGTTGAGGTCGGAACGGAATCTTCGGAACAGGAAGCCAGAAACTTAGGTCATCGAGATGAGGTCATCATCATAGGATTGGAAAGGACGTGTCAGTAGCATTAGGGTTAAAATGACCTCCATCGGTTTATGCTTGTCACTTTTTCAAACAAAAATCTCTCTTTAAATACAATTCTTCATATCCACTTGTTCTTCTTCTTCTACTAGTCATGCCAGGTCTTCTTCCAGGCTCACCATCTGTCTCTGTGAGGGGAGACAGAAAATAACCATAAACACAAAGTCACACAACACTGAAAACCACTACATGCAGTATTTCATAGGTTATACCATAATCAACGGTCACATGCTTTCTATTAGCCACTGCAGAACACCTGCAGGATTGGGGTCAAGTGCATTGCAACTCCACATAGGAAAACAATGGGCAATTCATCCCATTATTTCACTTAATCGAAATGGAATTGATCTTAACACAGTATGAGAATTTAAATGGAATGAACTCTAACCCTGGTGACACGTGTAGTCTACATAAGTAATAAGACAGTGGTTGCTTGGTGGGTTGCTAGGTGACAGTACCTGTGGGTAGGTGTATCCGTCCTGGCTGTGGTTTCTACAGATGTGCAACTCATCCTCTGTGGTCTTCTGGTACACGGGGTTGTCAAAGTGGATGGTGTTGGTGTTCTTCAGCCTCCAGTGTCTCCATAGCAACACTGCACCAAACAGCACCAGGCACATCATCACTGGAGAGAGGAGATAGTGGGTCAAAAGTTCAGTTCTTGTTGTTGTAATTGTTGTTGTTGATAAAGTATGGTAGGTAAAGCCAGTTTAACTTTTACAATGATATGTGTTTTACTGAGTGTACAAAACATTAGAAACACCTTCCTAATATTGAGTTACACCCCCCTTTGCCCTCAGAACAGCCTCAATTTGTCGGGCATTGACCCTACAAGGTGTCGAAAGCGTTCCACAGGGAGGCTGGCCCATGTTGACTCTAATGCTTCCCACAGTTGTGTCAACTTGGCTGGGTGTCCTTTGGTTGGTGGACCATTCTTGATACACACGGAAAACGGTTCAGAGTCAAACACCCAGCAGCGTTGTAGTTCTTAACACACTCAAACCGGTGCACCTGGCACCTACTACCATACCCTGTTCAAAGCACTTAAACATTTGTCTTGCCCATTCACCCTCTGAATGGCACACGTAGACAATCCATGTGTCAAATGTCTCAAGGCTTGTCTCCTCCCCTTCATCTACACTGATTGAAGTGGATTTAACACATAACATAAATAAGGGATCATAGCGTTCACCTGGTCAGTCTCATGGAAAGAGCAGGTGTTCCTAATGTTTTGTACACTCAGTGTATATCAACACGTAAGTCAATACATAAACAGAGAGTAGGTTACTACAGTACTACTGTATTTATCAGTGCACTAGACATTATGCTGATACTACAAGGTAAAATACTCACTGATAGGTAAGACAATGTAGAGCACAGTATGGTGTGATGCCTCAGCTACTTTGGGCATGGCAACATAGCCACTTTGACCTGTGACCGCCGTTTCCTGTGGACTGTGAGTGGTCGAGGACCTATCAGGGTCCTGAGGCTGGGCCCGGCGGGCGGAGGAGGTAGTTGTGGTAGTTGTAGTTGTGGTGGAAGTGGGGCCAGCTGGCTGTTTGGTTGGGGCCCTGGTAGGGATGGGAGCTGCAGTTTTGGGAGTGGTGGAGGGAGCGGTAGTTGTTGGAGCTGTTGAGATAAGAGACGGGGTTAAAGGTCACCAAAGGTTAGAGGTTAGACACACAAGAACGTGTCAGTTAGTTTGAGAAAAGGTTCAATGACCATGAACAGTGAGTATGAGGATAAACACTAACACTTTGACATCCATTGGCTTTTGAACTAGCTTTTAACTACAAAATATTTGGTCTTAAACAGATTTTAATGATGAAAATAAGAATAACATTCCACCCATGAGGTGGGCGATCTGGTCATTTGACTGCAGGAAAGGGGTATAAAGGGCAGTAGTTGCACCTTCTCCTCTAAAGTTCCATAGGGTTCGACAGAGGAAAACACATACCTGCCACACACTTCCTCATGTCCAGGCCGAGGGTCATGTGATCAGGACAGGCACAGGTGTATTTGGGGGAGTGTTGGTTGATCTGGGGAGCAGGTAGACATAGGAACTCACAACCTCCATTCACAAAGTTTTTCTCTGTGCACCAGTTCTTTCCTATAGGAGAGAGAGAGAGAAGCGTGAGAGTGAGTGTTAGACCACCTGATTCAGCTTTTAAAGTTAATTACAGTTATTCATGTAAGATTTGTTATGTTTTTAAAAAGCGTGCGTTGCCATACCGATGGGCTGCTTGAGGTTGTGGTATACAATGATGTCCTCTGGCTGCATCAGGTCCTCCGCCAGTACAGTGATGTCATTTCCTGTCAGGCGGTTGGCGCTCATGACCGCTCTGTCGCCCATGTCGGTCCAGAATACTTTCTCCTGTGAAACAAATGAGAGAAACCAGAAAAAAAGAAAAAAAGGAAGAAAAACTAGGTTAACCAACTGTACATAGTCAGTACATACAGTACTTAATGTTAACCAACTGTACATAGTCAGTACATACAGTACTTAATGTTAACCAACTGTACATAGTCAGTACATAGTCAGTACATACAGTACTTAATGTTAACCAACTGTACATAGTCAGTACATAGTCAGTACATACAGTACTTAATGTTAACCAACTGTACATAGTCAGTACATACAGTATAAGTTAACCAACTGTACATAGTCAGTACATACAGTACTTAATGTTAACCAAGTTAGTACATACAGTACTTAATGTTAACCAACTGTACATAGTCAGTACATACAGTACTTAATGTTAACCAACTGTACATAGTCAGTACATACAGTACTTAATGTTAACCAACTGTACATAGTCAGTACATACAGTACTTAATGTTAACCAACTGTACATAGTCAGTACATACAGTACACAAAGTTAACCAACTGTACATAGTCAGTACATACAGTACTTAATGTTAACCAACTGTACATAGTCAGTACATATGTTAACCAGTACATAGTCAGTACCATACAGTACTTAATGTTAACCAACTGTACATAGTCAGTACATACAGTACACAAAGTTAACCAACTGTACATAGTCAGTACATACAGTACAAAGTTAACCAACTGTATATAGTCAGTACATACAGTACACAAAGTTAACCAACTGTACATAGTCAGTACATACAGTACTCAAAGTTAACCAACTGTACATAGTCAGTACATAGTCAGTACATACAGTACTTAAAGTTAACCAACTGTACATAGTCAGTACATAGTCAGTACATACAGTACTTAAAGTTAACCAACTGTACATAGTCAGTACATACAGTACTTAAAGTTAACCAACTGTACATAGTCAGTGCATAGTCAGTACATACAGTACTTAAAGTTAACCAACTGTACATAGTCAGTACATACAGTACACAAAGTTAACCAACTGTACATAGTCAGTACATACAGTACTCACAAAGTTAACCAACTGTACATAGTCAGTACATACAGTACACAAAGTTAACCAACTGTACATAGTCAGTACATACAGTACTTAATGTTAACCAACTGTACATAGTCAGTACATAGCATATCATAGTCAGTACATAGCGTACTTACAAATCCATCCACAAACAAAGACTTCATGTATCTGGTGGAAACCAACAGTTTCAGATATGGGGCTTATTAACCTCCTATGACCTGGATACTGTAAGATCAGTTTGGTCTCCATTCAGCAGCTACATGGATGGATTTCTGTAATACAGCTAAAGCTGGCTAGCTGCATGGCTAAACTCATGAACCGGGCTGGTGTATAAGACTCAACCTGGAAATCCCCTTTAATTAAAGCTACCACAGCCAGGTTGGTGTGGGCTGGAGGGGGGAGACCATGGTGCTCGACCCAGGGACCTAAAGGAGGTTCTGGGGCCACAGCCAGGGTAGAGGGGGGAGACCATGGTACTCGACCCAGGGATCTAGAGGAGGTTCTGAGGTTGGATTGTAACCATTGCCCACATGGACTGGACTCTACTGGTTCAGTTAAGTCTCCATTTCCCTTCCTACAATTCCTCTAGGACCTGTCCATAACTATACTCCAGATGGAACTCAGGTTAGGGAGACCTTAATGTCCACATTCCATCACTATTTACCTCGAAGACGGCGAGAGAGAGGGGGTGAGCCAGCTTGTCCTCGTTGTAGATGAGTGTGTGTCGTCCTTCTCCGTTTACGCCGATGCTGGAGAGGGTGTGCATCTTAGAGTCCACCCAGTACAGACGCTGGTTAACCATGTCTGTTCCAGAGGCAGGGAGCGTTAGAGAAATCCAACTGTATAATCATTCACTTATAAACAATGCTTCCACGCCTGATAACGAGGCAGATTATTTGAATGTAAATAATGTACACCTACAGAATGATAGAACTTCCAACAATAACACATCACAACTGTTCTGTATACGAGTATAAGAATCAAGCGAGACAGCAAATTACAATGTGCCCAATCACACATCACTATATTGCAGTGTCCAATCAGTGGACTCTTCTTACCAAGAGTGATGCCGTTAGGCCACTTGATGTTGTCTGTTACCAAGGCGACGCGGTCGGCTCCGTTCAGCCCACTCTTCTCGATCTTGGCCTCGTCGCCCCAGTCAGTCCAGTACATGAAGCTGGAAACAGACACAGTACCGTCAGTCAAAACTCCTACCTCGAACACACTTCAGCACAACATCTAGAGGTCTTTAGAGAAAATCACACACAGACACGTTGAGCTTCTGCCATGCTTCTTGTTGCGAAAGAGATCCTCACTCATTCAATTATTCCAATATGTTCGACAACAAAAGAATCCTGTCGAAGATTTATCTTTTTGGTTTTCATGGCAGTCAACGCCCTATTGAGCATGATACTGATAAACAGATCAGTAGGCTATGACCCAAACAAGGTTAATAAAATCAATCAATCAAATCCCAAGTTTCTTACTTATTGGCTGGGTCCACCACGATGCTTCTTGGTTTCTCCAGTCCTTCGCTGATCAGTGTCTTTCGCCGTGTTCCGTCCGTGGTTGCCACGGAGACGGTCTGGAGCACACTGTCCGTCCAATAGATGTTACCGTGAATCCAGTCGACGGCCAGGCACTCCGGCGCCTCCATCTGGCTGTCAATCACCACGTTGTGGTGGGAGGAGTTCCCTGCCAAGTTCATGTCGGCGCTGGGGAAGGGTGCAGGACAAAATAGATGTTTGTTAACTAACAAACACACACACACACACACACACACACACACACACACACACACACACACACACACACACACACACACACACACACACACACACACACACACACCTTCCGCCAGCAGGTCCTCACCTGTAGATCTTCCTGTGGTACAGGTCAGACCAGAAGATCTTGTGTCCAGGCATGTCCATGTCCAGGGCCACCACGTTCTTTAGTCTGGGGATGAGAGGGACGTACTCGCTACGGTCCAGAGTCATCTTCCTCACCTCGTGGCGGTTGGTGAACAACAGGTAGGGGACAGTACCTGGAAGACATACAATTAGATTTAGAAAGTTTTAGATTTCGACCTCAAGTCGGCCACTTCACCTAACTGTTTACATCACATTTAGAAAGTTGTTTAATAATGAGGCCTCAGAGAAGCTACCGAAACTTCTTCTTTGCTTTGATTTGTTCAGACTATATCAGAATTGCTCCCAAGGCTCTGTTCATATATCCACACTAGCAAGCAATCGGTCAAGCATCCATTCTAAGTGGTATGCTGGGGTGGCTGTCGGAATGTAGCTTAGCTAGTGTGTCCCTCCATCTCACACGTACCTGTGGCAGCCTTGCAGGTCTTGGTCTTGGGGTCCAGTTCATAGCCCTCCTCACACTCACACTTGTAACTTCCCAGGATGTTCACACAGATCTGGGTACAGGTGTCTGAGTCAGCACACTCATCAATGTCTACAGGAGGAGGAAAACAGAGTTAGAGGTCAGAAGATAGGGTCAGGGGTCAGTTGTGGCAATTCATAGTGTGATTTGATCCAAATCCAATGTCCTGCCATCTTATCCGGCACTCGTCACTATAGTGACTTAGAGCTCAGCCATTACATTTATTTCCGCACACCTTCACATTTCCTGTTGTCCTTCCCCAGGCGGTACCCAGCAGGACAGGAGCAATTGAAGCCAATCTTCAGGTCGGTACAGGTGTGAGAGCAACCGCCGTTATTGGTCAAACACTCGTTGTTGCCTGCAGAATCAGACCGGAAATCAGTTAGAAGAAATATATCTATCTAGAAAACTATAAGAAACAACCATCATCCTCAATGTCCATGATGACAGCCTTTTCCCTTAGGCAAGACTAAACCAGTCACCTCACTCTTTACAACCACTAACTAGTTTGGCCAGACCAGACTGGCCTGAACCACTTGGCTAGCTGTCTCCATCATATTTCCCTAGCTGGGATGTGGTCTCTCTCCTCTGTTTTCCACTGAATGGTATGTGGGTGTAAAGGGAGTTCCCTATGGGCCCAGGGTCAAAAGTAGTGGGCGAAACAGGGATTAGGGTGCCATTTGGGACGCAGAATATCTCTATGGTTCCAACTCACCACACTCCCTGATAGGTTCGTCGGACATGTCTCGGCAGTCTTTCTGCCTGTTGCACACCTTGTCCACGGTGATGCACTCCCCACTCTTACACCTGAAGTTATTCGGGCCCTCACACGCATCCACTGGGGGGAGAATAAGAAAGAGGAGAATATTATTAGACATGTAGTACAGCTATAGGGACAGTGTGTGTGTGTGTGTGTGTGTGTGTGTGTGTGTCCATTAGGGCTGAGCCTCACCGCTCTTGCAGTCAATCTCATCACTCAGATCCCTGCAGTCAAACTGGCGGTCACACTGACGGCTACCATGGATACAGGAGCCATCATTACACTGAAACTCATCTGGCTGGCAAGTGGGCCGACCTACCGAGAGAGAGAGAGAGAGACAGAGAGAGAGAGGTTAGATAAACAATACAACAAGACAGATGGACAGATAAAGAAAGAGCGATTGGGATTTTCTCTTAGGAGTCCCTTAGTTTAGTATCTGTTTATACAGTTTAGTATCTGTTCATACAGTATAGTATCTGTTCATACAGTATATATTGGAAGATGAACATTTGTTTTTGTAAACGCTTAACTAAATAAGCATATTTCTGTCTTTGAAAAAAATAAAAAATTCAGAGAGAAAGGACAGAAGTTGAGTTGAATATTGTCAAAAACCCTTCCACTCACTGCAGTTGGTTTCATCTGAATTATCCTGACAGTCCTTGCCTCCATCACAGCTCCAACTCCTATGAATACACTCCCCACTCCCACAGTGGAATTCATGTGGCCCACAGGGCTTTGTTGTCGGTTTGGTGTCCCTCCCGCCACAGTTCTGGGGCCACTCGTCTGAACCGTCGGCACAATCGGCGTCACCGTCGCAGGCCCAGAGACGCGGGACACACACAGTGTTGTTACACTGGAAGGCGTTGGGACCGCAGGTGGCGGTGGGACAGGAAGTCTCGTCAGAACCATCGGAACAGTCGTTGTCCTTGTCGCACACGAAGGAGACGGCGATGCACTGACCGTTGGAGCAGCGGAACTCGTTGTCGGTGCAGTTCTTTGCGGCTGGAGAGAGGAAGGGAGAGCGAGGGCTGGAGGGTTAGGGATATGGAAGGTTTGGGACTGGGTGACAGTATTTGTACTCTATTGTGCCTTTAGGATGTTATTATATCTGTAAATAATGTGGTTGTCACTAAAAGAATGAGAGGTTTTTGTCTAAGGGTTCAATGGGTGCAGAGTAGACACAAGGACCAGAGTCATGTGGTGATAGTACCAGTTAGTGATTACAAACTGGAGTCTTATCACATCATCATGCACTAACTACAGAGGTAATCAGTGTTGAACAGAACAGTTTGTCTTCAGTATGGTGATGAATGCAGTGTAATCAGGTATGACAACGATAGAAGAGTTGGCTACAGCATATACACTATTGGACTAGACTAGTGAATGTAAATATGTAGGATCTTAATTTGAGACAGTTTGCTTCAGAAGGAAAATAATCCTGCAGCAACCGGAAATGTGAATTATTACCAGGATTATAATTAATGGACATTTCGAGTCAAATTTCAAAGTGGAAATTACGAACTTCATAAGCCTTCTTAAACTTCAAATACACTACAAATGTTAAATGTTCTGCATTGCAGGAAAGTTCTCCTGCAACAGGGTGATCAAATTAAGATCCTACATCCGTACTGTTATCTTACCACAGCTCTTCTCATCAGCTCCATTGTCACAGTCAGCTTTGCCATCACAGTGCCACGTTCCGGAGATACACTTGTTCAGTGGGCCTCCGCAGCTGAACTCAGTGGGCAGGCAGGTCTTAGCCTCTGGAGACATAGAGAGACATGAACAGATAGAGACATTAGAGTCTGTGTGACACATCTTAGCAGTTCTATCTTATCTGAAGAGGAGGAGGACGAGGATGAGGAAGAAGAGGACGAAGGATGAGGAAGAAGAGTATGAAAAGAAAGAGGAGAGAGAAGAAGAGTAAAAGAGGAGGAAGAGTCAGTTACTCACCGCAGGCGGCTGGCAGCTCGTCAGTTCCGTCACCACAGTCATCACCTCCGTCACACACCCACCGGCTGGTGATACATTTCCCGTTGCCACACCTGAACTGACTTGTCCCACATGTATACGCAGCATCTAGGGGAAGAAAAACCCAGGATAACTGGAAATGATTGACAGACAGGACACATTTCATCTTTTATAGATCTATACTAGTGTAATTTAAAAAACAAATTGTTTTATTTATTTAACTAGGCAAGTCAGTCAAGAACAAATTCTTATTTACAATGACGGCCTATAATATACACAAGGTAGTACAAATATAATATACAAGGTAGACAGTTTAACAGAGTGTATTTGATACAGACTCAGTAAGTTTTTACAATATAGGGCAATAATTCATTATACATATTTTCTGTCATGCGACACTAGTACCACATAACATTAGGCTCACGCAGAGGATAGAATAGGTCTGTAGTAGTGACGGATGTTAACTAACATTTAACTAAGTAACTTCCCTCGGTTAGTTCATGTTCAACAACGCTCGCTGACAACAGAGGGCAGTCATCTGACGGCCATTAAGATTGGGATTATATCTTGTTGTTGGTGAGAAGAACACATCCTCTACAATGTTTTGTAGTGCCCCTCTGGGACCAGCAATTATGTGTGATAAGAGCTACAGTAGTGAGAGTCCAAAGATAAAGGAACAGGATTAGAGGTAAAAAGACTACAATATGGAGCATTTCTAAACAGGAAGTGAAGGAGTTTCCCCATGGGAGAGAGAGAGACTTATCTCTTATCGTTCACACACTGGAGCTACTGTATCTCATGGTCTTTCAGCAGACAGTGAGAACTTGACGGCCATTTTGTTATGCACTCAAGACTGTTGCTTGGCAACTACTGTTTGTGCGTTTCTCATGTAAACCTTCAAATGAAGGAAATTAGTGTAGGACAAGATGTTGCCGAAATAGAACACACACAAGTGTCAACTCACACGCACACACCATTGCCCCACATATACAGGGAAAGTTAAACAACTTATAGACCTACTGTACAGACTTGAGCAAGGAAATACATTTTTTTACTCACTTAGTTTCTGCCAGTAGGCCTATGAATGAATACCACGTTACTGTTTGACTAGCCTATTCAACAGTGAAATGAGATTTAACCCCAAAACGGCCCAGTTTATTTTGGGTTGCTGAGGTCACAACCTCATTGAACTCATCTGACCAATCAAAGTGAAGATGTCTTCAACAAGGACGTGAGAGCCATCAGGTAAAGCTAGCATGGAGCCTTCAATATTCTGCAAGGTCTCGGTCACTAAGTCAGTTTATCTCCCTCCACTGTCAAATTCCACTGTGCCTGAGGCAACAGAGTATGAGTCAGAGCCTGAGGCTGTCTCTTTAAGACAATGGAAGGGGGGAGGAGTCATAATCACACCACCAGCTGCTGATTGGCCCTTGAGGAACATTCCTCAAAATACTCATAACAAGAGCACTAGTGAGAGCAACAGGGGGAGGTGGGGCACAACCGGACACAACACCAGGAATTTTCTGAACTCAAGCTGTCAATTGTTGACACTTGTAGTAGTAACCGCGGCTACACCAGCATGACTCAAGTCGTAAAGTCGGTTGCTACACAGAGAGTTAGTGAAGTAGATTCAGAAGATAGAGGTTGCTTGCTCCGTCTATTGGCATGTGATGTCACCAATGCTCACACCTTCATGTGTGACTTCATGTGGGACTGTAATATCATAAGACGATCTTGTATTGAGAAATGTTGGCCTGACTTGATCAATCAGGGCTTTTCATGGGAAAAAACAACTGCTGAACCCCTCGCCTCAAATGCTTAATTACACAGGCACTGTAACCGCCAAGACTGTGGCTATGTTTCCAGCGAACCCAACACACACACAGTCCCACACACACACAGTCCCACACACACACACACACACAGTCCCCCACACACACACAGTCCCACCCCACACACAGTGCCACACACACACACACACACACACACAGTCGCACACACACACAGTCACTACCAGATGTGGAGGTTCCAGGAATAGTTTCCCCCCATCCTATTCCAGCTGTTCTTGGAGAGAGTGGTGATACATTTACGAGGCCGGCTGACTGTTAGCTCGCCCTGAGACTTATACAGTCTCTCAAGTGAAAACGGAGACGTTACTTGGCCCCGACACGCACTCTGCCTCTCTCTCTCTTTCCATGATCCTCTCTGTCTCCCCTCCCCCTTTCTCTCTCTCTGTCTCTCCCCTCTCCTCTCTCCTCTCATCTCCTCTCTCCCCTATTTCTCTGTCTGTGTTTTAATTTTCTCTCCTGCTAATCTTCTGTCCCATCATCTACAAATGGGTCACAAGCCTCTCAAGCTGCATACTGTGTTCTCTCTACCATTCTCTCTCTGGGTCACAAGACGCTCAACCTCCAGCAGTATAGCCCACTGTACTCTCTCAACAGGCATCTGTGTGTACAGTATGTTAGACTGTACGTCACAACTATGTCTACCATTCTCTCTCTGGGTCACAAATCTCCCTTTACAAGCATACTGTACTGCACTCTCTCTTTGTAGCCTATACGATTAGATATACATTGTGTAATAGAGGACTTGTACTGCATTCAACTTAGTCTCTAATTGAAATGCAGTGGGTGAGAGTTATTTTCCCAGGATGTTGTAAGTCATTTATCTTAAAAAATAAAATAAAAAAGCCCAGCAGTTCTGAATGGAAATCTCTTTCCATTGACTAGCTTTGAATGTGAGACGTTATCAACGAAAGAGGCCAAGTCTAGCTTACGTTTGAACCCAAAACCATCTGGCTGGAAAGGTTGGGCCACGCCATAGCTATACATAGCCCTCTCGCCCAGTGTGGGCGTGTCGTGACATCAGAGTGTATTTGTGGGCGTGTCGTGCGTATCATTGATCGATAACTAAGCCATGCACTTTGCGTAGTAACCAAGCACGGAGGAAGTTTGTTTGTGGCACACTATTCAGGTTACAGTTAATTATTATTAAACAAACATAATCATAAAATAGAAGTTTGGTTCCTGTCTACTTAACTTCCTTATGGGCCCACTTAATGCAGTCCGCCTACTGTCTGTACGGTTACTGTGCAGTGAGTCACCATATGGGCATTTCATTTGTCTTTGAGGTTGTGACTAAACTAAATCAAGATAACAAATATGGGGTGATTTCTCTGACGCGTTTCCTTGAGGGATAATAGTTGTATTGTATTGCATTGGTTTTCTTCACAATTACTCCAGAAAATAATTGTCTTGGGGAATTTACTTCAGACAAAGTGAGTGGGAAAATCCTGTTGTATTTCGAGTTTAACGTTACTTTAAAAAATCTACACAGTTTTACCAGCAGGGTACTTTTCATTAGTTACAACAGATCACATTCAAACTAGCTCTGCATGCAGCCTGTAAACTATTGCATAATAATCTCAGATTCTAAGAACCAAAAAGCCATTATAAGCAACCTTCCTTATTCACCAATCAGCAATGGAATTACCGGCAAGTCACCTGATTCACATTTTCCTTCCTATGCCTGATGCCATCCCCACACAATTTGACCCACGGGGGAGGAGAGGGAGAGACAAATAGACAGAGTGAGGCAGAGACAAATAGACAGAGTGAGGCAGAGACAAATAGACAGAGTGAGGCAGAGACAAATAGACAGAGTGAGGCAGAGACAAATAGACAGAGCGAGGCAGAGACAAATAGACAGAGTGAGGCAGAGACTAGTGATGAGGGGGTTGACTCATAACCCGCAGTCCCACAGTTATATCCGCGGGGCAGACGGGTTCATGGTCATTAAATATTGGAGGATGTGTGTGGCAGGCAGGTTCATGGTCATTAAATATTGGAGGATGTGTGTGGCAGGCAG